>NC_060271.1:28947359-29192372 GCF_021613505.1 Equus quagga | reverse complement strand
CCTCTTTCTGGGTGGGAGGTGAGGCAGCAGGAGCACTAGGACCCTGCGCAACATCCTTCTGGGTGGGGGATGGGTCAGCAGGACGACCAGGGCCCTGCACTACCTCTTTTTGGCTAAGAGAGAAGGTAGGGACATCTTCAGAGTTCCGAGTGACCTTACTTCTTGGGGAGGATGGAGCGGACAGACCTCCTCGGCTGGGCACAGCCTTCCTTCTTGTAGAGGATGGAACAAGAGGTTGACCAGGGACCGTAACAACCTCACTCCTCACCATGGGCAGGAGGGTGGCAGCAGGGGGATCTGTGAGCCCTTCCATTTTTACAGAGGGCAGGGCCTGGGGTCCCCTGGGCTCGAGAGTGATCTGACCCCTGGGGTGAGTGGGCACCACAGGCTGCTCTGGGGGGTGGACTAGGCCCAGGGAGGGGTTATGGGTCTGGAGCCGGGGAGAGGAGGGTACTGGCACATGACCCTGAGAGGTCTGGAGAGGGAGTTGGGTGGGGCTGGAGGCTCCCTGCATCCTTGGGGACTCATGGGCCCTGGCGTCTGGGGCTTTGACCTGGTCTTGGTCTGGGTGGGCTGCAGGGACATCCTGGTTCTGCGGTGGATGAGCACCTTCTGGGATGCCTGCAGGAGCCAGGGCATCTCTGTCCTTTGGCACTGCTGTCCCTATCTCAGGTAGCTGCCCCAGGGCTTCACCTACTGAGCGACCCAGACCTGGACTCCTTGGCACAACAGCCATGGGCCTAGGAAGCT
Organism: Equus quagga; assembly: GCF_021613505.1. Lineage (NCBI taxonomy): Eukaryota > Metazoa > Chordata > Mammalia > Perissodactyla > Equidae > Equus > Equus quagga. The sequence continues at coordinate 29,191,622 of NC_060271.1, read as the reverse complement.
GGCCGGTAGGTGGGCTACGCTCAGCAGGCACCAGGCTACTTAGCAGCTCCAGGGCCTGACTGCGGCTGGGTGAGCCCTCAGCCTGGGGCCTCACCACCACTGCCCGGACTGTGCGGGCAGCGTTTCGCCCCCTTGGCAGGGCCTCACCTGAGAGCGTTGGCCCCACGGTCACAGAGCTGTTCACCCGTCGGTCCACGTGCCCTCCCATCACCATGGTGGTCCGCACAGTGCGTGTCACCCGCCGTTCCTCAAGGCTCCGAGGGCTCCCACTGATGTGACTCACACCTGGGTGGGGGCTTGGTTCACGGGGCCCAGGCAGAGGCACCGAGTACTCAGTCCTAGCCATGGCTCCTGGGCTTGGTGGCTCAGTCCTGGGGTCTTGGGAGCTGCCATCCACCTGGTCCACAGCCTCCTTCAGCCTCCCTACTGGCCTTTTCTCCTTGGGGGGTGGTGTGTACTTCCTGGAAAAGATGGGCCCGTGGCTCTGGAAGCTCTTGGAGCCACCCCCATCCTGGGGGCCCTGGTAATTCACAGTCTCTTCTTCCCGTGTAGCAAAGCCATTGACTTCCTCTCGATGGTGGCTGTCCTCAAACATCTCCTCTTGAGGGGCTTCCACCTGGGCCCCTGACACCAGAGACACCTTGCGAAAACGGTGTCTAATCTCTTCCTGGGCAGGGGGCCGCTGCCGCCATGTCAGCGTGGCACTCACCACTCGGGCCTCAGTCCGAGCCGGGGGCCCACCTGCCTCCTCCATGTTGGGCCCCGACAACCTGTCTTGAGGTGTCCTTGGCACACTGTGGTCCAGCTCCCTGCAGATGGTGCCAGGAAGAAGAGGGACAGGGTCACGGGTGGTGAGGGTGGCTCTCGGCATTGCAGACTAACTACCCCTGCCGAGGTCAGGCTGGGGAACCTCAGGCAAGCCATTTGACCTTTTGGGCCTTTGTTTCTTCATCTATAAAATGGGCATGGTTCTCTCAGCTCTCCCACCCGTGTCCCCACTTTCAGGTGATTCCCTATGCCAGGGTCCTTTAAGAGGTGCAGCTGAGGCCTGAGCCTGGAAGAGAGAGAAGGGAGAGCAAAAGCATATGGGTCTGACGCACTGGTGTGTGGATGGGGCTGTGACTCTGCCCAAGGAGCCGAGTCTAGTCCTCCAGGACCTGCAGATGAGAAAACCAGAAAGCTGAAAACTAGGCAACTGTTCGGACTCCATTCCCGATCATTGGAAGGGAAGGGAAGGGAAGACCGACTTCGGCCTCAGGCAAAGCTGGGCCCCCTGGCCCTGTCACTCACTAGCTGGATGACCTTGGGCAGGCCAGTTCTCCCGAAAAAGCTTCAAGGCCCCCAGCCACAAAACTGGAATACTAAGAGTATGTGCTTCATAACGTTACTGTCAGGATTCAGCAGGAGAGAAGGAAGGAAAACTCGCTCTATAAACTAAAACACTGGCTCACAAATTTCCCACGGTCACCTTGGAGAATTGTGACCAAAGGTTAGCAGGTGTGCACACGTGTGAACTGGCATGAGCACCTGGGGAGAACTGTCTGAGCGTGCGTGCACGTATGTGTGCATCTGCGGGGCTGAAGGAAGCCCCTCAGGACCCGGCACTTTGGACTTGAATGCACTTTCCCTCAACTCCCTCCTCTGTGATTATTTCCCCCATTGTACAGAGGAAGAAACTGAGGGTCAGAGAAGAGGCGTGACAGCCCCGGGTTATGTGGCTGCTAAGTTGCCAAGCTGGAGTTTGAATTCACATCTGAATCCATGTCCAGGCACCTTTTCTCCTGCTCCCTCAGCCAAGGTTCTCAGCACATCCAGCTATTCCTGTGATCCCCTGGGCAGAGCACACCTCACCTTCACTCCTTGAGGGTGGGGCCTGGGTCTTACTTCTTTTCTGACCCGCCCTTGATCTCTCTGGGGCTCCATTATCTCCTTTACTAAACAGGGGGTTAATAATAACAGCTGCCTGAGAAGACCTCTAAGCTCCCTAGAAACTCTCTAGTGAGTCTGTTTTAATAGTAATAACAACAAGAGCCATCTGTTGAGGGTTTCCTCTGTGCCAAACATCTTGCTAATGGCTTTATGTGATTGTCCTATTGAATTCTCAAAAGCATCCCATGCATTTGATACCTCATAAACAATAAATTATTAATAAATTATAAACAAACATTCCATTTTTGCAGATGAGGCAAAAAAGGCTCAGAGAGGTTAAGAAACGTGCTCAGAGTCACACAGTAGCAGAGGCCAGACTTGAACCCCAACACTAAGTGCTTCACCACCATACCAAACTTCCTAATGGATTTATCTGGTAAACAGACTCTATGGTTTGGAGGTTTACTTTTAAAAGGGGTCATGGTAGTCCTGGAAGGACCACTCAGCTCCAACTCTTACTTCTAGGCTGCACTGACCAGGGCAATCCTATTCTTAGACTGCAAGGACCAGAGAGGTCAGGCTGTTCACGCCCAGCCTCAGGGCCAGCCTGTCTTCCGGTCTGCTCCTCCTCTCCATAAGGCAGCCCCTAGACCTTATATTATAAGGGAAGTTAGGGCCAGAGATGTGCCCATGCCCCCAACTCCCCTCCTCCATCTCTTCTTTCCTCCTGAGAAGCTGGTGGAACCCAGAACTTTGACCCTGCCCTTGGCCCTAGCCGTGACTCAGGTTTTATGAGGGGCAGAGATGAAAGGGGCTGAGGCCCAGGGAAGCCTGACTTGACTCTGGGACCACTGGTAGCTATGACAGCATGTGGCCTGGCCCAGGACAGGGTCTGAGTGGCCCTGGAAAAGCCTTGTGTACAGGGAAGGTGGGGGCGGGGGGTGAGAAAGATCCCCAATCCTTCCCCCCAGGCCAGAGATCTTGAGAGCTGGGCACAGTCAGACATCTGCGGCCCTGGACTGTGGCACATCACTGAGCCCCCCTCCCCCATCCCCTGTCCTCACTAAGGAGCCCCCTTTCTTCCAGCAGAACCGCAGTCCTCCTTGCTGGGACCCTCCCAGTGTGGAGCTTCACCCCCTCCCTGAGCCCCCACTGAGTGTCCTCTCCTTTTCTGAATAACAGTGAGAACAACACCTACTCGCTGGGATTCCTTGTCCCTGGTGGCATTGAGAGTAGGTGGTAGAGCCTGGCTCTAAGTCACTGATTGATTCACTCATTCATTCATTCAGTGCTAATTGTGTTAGGTAATGTGCTGGGCCCTGGTTAGGTTCATCCAAAGCCAACTTTCCCATGCAGGTGGTATCCTAGGGTCCAGGGGTCAAAGAATTAGATATAAGAAAAGGAAGCACATTTGGAAGTCCCCATAGGCTTTGGCAAAGCAGCAGAACAGCTTCAAAGAAAGCTGCTGTAGTGGGATCAGATATTGTCAGTGATTTCCCGACAATCAGACTTCAGTGCCTTTCTCAACCCAACCAAGCCCTGACAACACCCCTGCTAGTCACTCATTCCACAGGCATGTGATCATTCACTTCTGCGTGCATACTTCAAGGGACAGAGAGGTCACCATTTCACAGTTGACCTGTCCCATCCCCAGGTAGTCATGACTGCTAGAACGTTCTTCAAACTATGCTGGAATCTGCCTGCCTATAGCTCTCCCGTTTTGTCCTTACTCTGAAGACACACCCCAATGACCCAGGATGCCTCTCCTGGGCCAAGAGAAGTGCCCATTCCCAGAGCCCTCTCTTCTCCAGGGCCCTAGGCCAGAAGTGGATTTGTTGGGATGGTGACCTGTGACTTCCAAACAAGGTGTGTGGGGCTGGGAAGGGAGAGGCTGAGGAGGGGGCGGGGAGAGTGTGGGAAAGAGCCTGATCTAACCCAACAAGTCCTGGATTCTCCCCCCTTACCTGTGAGTCACCCCCAAACTAGGCCAAACCAGTCAACAGGCCCACATGCCTACAAATACATGCTGAGTCACACAGGCACACACTGACACACAGACAGACATGGCACAGAACCACACAGGCACAAAACACACACAGACACTTACATAGACTTACACAGTCAAACACACACAGAGTCATAGACACTCAGAGACACAGCAGACACACAAGTCACACACTCACAGAAACACACCAACACAATGACATACACATGTGCACATGCACAATACACACACAGTCAATGCATAGCCCCAAGCCCTCCTCCTCTTGAAATGTGCCTGCACTTGAACACACACACATGGATGCATACCTATCTTACACATTCCCACTTGCAGCCCCAATCATGTCCTGCCTCCTCACCCCCCCCATATTTGCCCATCCTAGCCCAGAGAACCCGCCCCTAGAAGGGGGACATAGAAGGATGCTGGCCCTGGAGGCCCCCTTCCTCCCTAAGTCTGCCCTCGCCTCCCGTCCGAGTCTATCATTATCCACCTGGGCCCAAAATAGCCAGGGAGTGGCAGGCAGAGTCCTCGTCCCCCCAGCTCCTTCCTTCTCCGTCTCCAAGGCCTGCCTCCTCCGCCCACTTTTCCTCTCTTTGCAGCCCTTCTCCCCAAGGAGGGGCACCCAAGCAGGTCCCTGAGCCAGCCTGGGTCCCACATCTCTCTTTTCCTCGGCACAGGACCGGGTACCCTGACTCCTGCCCAGAGGCCTGGGCACCCCTGATGCTGCCTCTGCTAGCACGGTGCTGCCAGATCCACCTCCACGAGGTCACAGAACGCTCTGGGGCCCGCACAGCAACCACACTCAATCCTCCACTGTCTGCACAGGGCCCATGAGGCCCCTGAGAGGCAGGATAGAGAAGTGCTTACAGCACAGGCACCAGGGTCCAATTCTGGCCCCTTCACTTTCTTGTTGACTTGGGCAAGTGACGTAACCCCTCGGAGCCTTAGTTTCCCTATTGTAATCAGGGTGTGGGAGCAGGATTAGTCTACTTCATGGGGCTGTTGTGAGGATTAAATAGAATTATGCTTAGAAAACAACCATGAGTGACGGCCACCGCCGTCATCATCAGGGACTTCCCCAGCGCCCCTTCCTGGTGGTACTAGACAAGTTCCACATTCACTCCCCGGCAGTGAGTTTTACAGAACCCATCCAGCCCCCTCTCAGCCCACCAGGCAGACTTGGGAGAGTCATTTCAACACAAATAAAAACCGCGGCTTGGGAATCTCGGCGCCTGTTCCTGTGGCCGCCAACTCAGAGCCAGGTGGGATAATTATTGCCGTGACTGAGGCATTATTAATAAGCATCCCCTGCTATTTCGGCAACCCAACTCTCCGGAGTTCAAAGCATGTTCCTGTAACCACCTCCTCTTTCCTCATCTCCAGCTACCAAATCTACCTGACAACTCAAGGCCCAGAGAAGTTAAGCAACTTGCCCCAGGACACCCAGCACTTTGGCTGGGTGCCTATTCCCAGGCTGAGTCTGTGGTCTCCTGAACAGAACTGGGGAGTGGTGGGTGTTGCTGAGGAGGAGGAGACCCCTGCTCCATCCTTGCCATGACGTGATCTCCCCCTCCTTGAGTGGGCAGGAGAAGAGAGCAGCAGTGAGTTCCAAGAGGGAGTCTGTGGGTGAGGAGAAGGAGAGGAGGGCAGAGTTGGGGCGAGGAGGGGATGGCAGAGTCAGCTCATGCTCAGGTTGCTGAATGAATGGGCCTTGAGTTGGAGAAGCCAGGAGATAAGGCAGAGACCCAAGAAGAGGCAGCCAGGCCAGTCTCCCCTCCCACTGTTGCCCCACGTGGGGACCCACCTCTACTCACCGTCTGTGTGGGGACCCAGGCGTCTGGCTGGCCTGGAGCTCCTGCCGCTGGTCCGTGCTCCCCTGATGCCGTGGGGCTCTCAGCTGGGGCTCCTGGGGCTGGTCGGTCAGCCACCCCGTGATGGGGCGGGGCCCCTGGAGAGGCTCCTGCCAGCCTCTGGATTCCTCAGGGCCGCAGGGGTGGGGAGCTGGTTGGGCCGGTTTCGGCTCCTCACACTCCTCCCCAGGTGCCTGCCCACGCCCCTGCAGGGTGACAGTGATGTGGTAGCGGGTCCTCCTGGTAGAGGGACGCTGGTGTTGGGCCTGGGCTGGCTCTGGCAGGGCTGGCCCTGGGGTGGCAGACTCGCCCTTTGCCCCTTCTGCCATGGGGAAGGATACTGGGCGGGGCAGCAGGACTTCCAGGTTGCCGGGTGGCTCAGGCCTCAGAGGAACCTCTGGGGCTGTGTATGAGGGTGACAGGCAAGTACAGCCTGGGGTTCCCTGTTCCAGATGTCCAGGAGCTGGCACGGGGCTTGAGGGACACCTGGCATCAGCAGGCTCTGCTGAGGCCACTGCCAGTGTCAAGCTCTCTGGCCGCACAGAGGCATAGTTGGCTAGGTCGGAGGCGCTGCCCACAGCTGGCCTCTGTAGGCGCCCCAGGGGCTGAGCAGGCCCCCCTGAGCTGTGTCGTCGCTTCCAAAGCCAGGAATCATGGCTCCCTGCCCGAAGGTCCCATTCTGAGTGTCTCTGGGCTTGGGCCTGAGGGAAATCAGAGACAGGGTTCTGGTGACAGCATCTCCTCCCTGTCCTCCAGGGACCCCCTAAACACTTCTGGCTGCCCTCCTTGGCACAGGAGAAGCTGAGCAGAGCTATGACGCCAAGCAGACACCCTAAGAAGAGGCTGCCGGGGCCACGAGAACTGGAGAAAGGAGCAGAGCTTTAAGAAACCCTTCAGCATTTAACTCACCGCCCCCCCCCCCCCCCCCGATTCTACAGATGAGGAAAGTGAGGCCCAGAGAGGACATGAAGGACTCAAGTCACAGAGTGAGGGCCCAACTCTCAGGCCAGTTGCTGCTTGCCCAGGCGTCCACAGGCCTCTGGCCCTTTGGCACCAGCTGCCCAGGGGATTAGGGGCTGTGTGGGCATGCCTGCCACAAGTGCCCATGGGCTCTGCCTGCTCCAGGCTTCCAGAGAGCCTCAGCCACCTCCCCAGCACCCTCCTAGCCCGAGATTCCCAAGCACACCTGGGAGGAAGTACCTGGGCATAGAGATGTACCTGGGACATGAAGGAGCCAGGGAAGAGGGTTCCCCTAAAAGTGGGACAAACCTGACCTCTGTCTCCTGTCTTTCTCTGGGGCCAAGCCTGGCTGTGGGGGTGAGGGGAGATCCCAAACCCACATGGACACTGTCCCCCAAACCACCAGTTTTCAGGGAGGGACTTGTGTCCTTGGCAACAGAGGAGCCAAGTCGGGGTCAAAATTCCAAATCAAGCAGGGGCCCTTGATTCCAAATGCCTCAATTTACTCACCTATGAAATAGATGCAACCTCTCATTCCCCATGTGGGGGCCTGGAACGAGCCAACCAGGCTTAAATCCCAGCTCTGCTGTTCCCTAGCTGCACCACCTCTTGCATCTCAGTTTCCCCATGTGTAAAATGGGTGTGATAACAACAGTATGTGCTCCCTGGGAGCACTGTGAAGATCATATGAGATAATCCATGCAGAGTACCCAGCACATAACAAGTACTCAATTAAACACTAGTCGTAATTGGGGCCGGCCCAGTGGCTCAGCGGGTTAAGTTCACAAGTTCTGCTTCGGCAGCCTGGGGTTCGCCAGTTCGGATCCCAAGTGCGGACATGGCACCACTAATCAAGCCATGCTGTGGTAGGCATCCCACATATAAAGCAGAGGAAGATGGGCACGGATGTTAGCTCAGGGCCAGTCTTCCTCAGCAAAAAGAGGAGGATTGGCAGCCGATGTTAGCCCAGGGCTAATCTTCCTCAAAAAAAAAAAAAAAAAAAAGAAACAAACAAACAAAAAAACCCCACTAGTTATTATTAATGGTATTCAGGACCACAGAGACACACCGCTGCTTGAGCCACTTCCAGGGGAGGCCCTCTGCTCCTCCAAGGGGAGGGCCCCCTGTCACTGTCCAATACATGGCTCAGGTCCCCACTGCAAATGGGGAAACTGTGGCCAGAAGGTTAAGCCACTGGCCCAGCGTCACCCCTGGGGAACCATGGCAGGAAATGGGGAAAAAGGGCCCAAGATGGGAGGAGGTCAAGTTAAAGGATGGAGTGTGGAAAAGGGGGCCCTGGGAAGGCACTGCCCCCATATGCCTCCCCCGGGGGCCCCTGAGCATCTAGGCCCCTGCTGGATGCTCCACATCCATTACCTTATTTCTCACAGCAGTCCTGAGAGGCATTATCGTCCCCATTTTGCAGAGGGGAAACTGAGGCCCAGAGGTAAGGAGTGATCTGCCCAGGGTCACACAGTGAATCAGTGGCAGAGGGAGGACTAGAGAACTCCAGGTGCCTGACGCGTAGGTCAGGGTTCTCAGGGCCTGCCCAGCCCCTCCCAGAGCTTCAGCTCCCTCCCTTCCTCCCCTTTGGATTCCTTCCTACCTTGAGGCTGACATTGCTGGTGCTGCCCTGGCCCTGGGCCAGGTCAGGGCAGCTCTGGCCACCCCAGGGCCTGGGAAGGAAGCACAGGGAAGAAAGTGAAGTAGCTTCCTCCTCTCCCATCCCCAAGACTGGACCCACTTCTCTGAGGGTCCACAGGCAGGATGAGCTCCTGAAACCTGGTCGCGGGAGGTCTGTGCTGCAGCCTCCTCTCCGCTCCCTCCCTCGGCATCCACTCCACCCCAGACAGAGAAAGAGACAGGGATGGGCTTAGGGCAAAAATTGGGACTAGGCCTATATTAGGGTCAGGATAAAGAAAAAAGACAGTGCCCCGATCATTTAAAAGCTCGCCATCTGCTGAGGCCCTCCCTGGGCCAGGCTTAGCACTAGGCATTGTGCCTACATGATCACCTTTAAGCCACACAATAATCCTAAAAGGTGGGTATTAGTGCCCCCATTGTTCAGATGAGGAAACTGAGGCCCAGAGAGGTGAAGTGACTTGCCTGGAGTCACACAGCTAGTGAGCCTTGGAGTTAAGACACTGGGACCAAGTGAAGTTAAGACATTGGGGCATAAGGCTGGTTGGACATCACTGTACTAATGGGGCAAAGATGAAGAAGCGCCTTGGCTGCCTCCTCCGGGCACTCTGCCCCGCCCCCCCCACCCCAGGCAATTAGCAGGGATCGGAGGCCTGGGCCTCAGTGCTGGAGTCCCATTGCCACAGCTGGTGAGAACAGAGTCCAAGTACACACAAGGGGATGTGTCATCCTGCTGGCCCAGGAGCCTGCGCAGTCACCCCCCCCCACCCCCCCACCCAGCCTTCCACATGCCTGACTCACCTGCACCCCAACCCCACCTCCTCTCAAGTGGGGAAAGGGAGGGGCAGTGCCACCTGGGCCTATAGGATAGTTTCCTGCCAGACAGGGTAAAGGAGGAGGGCGTGTCCTCCAGGTGGGGGTGGGCAGGACACTGGCAGGGTGTGGGCACCCCTGGGCACCCAGGCTTCAGGCATAGTCCCCTCCCCTCTCTTTGGGGTGAGAGAGCAGTACAAACCCCTCCCCTCGCTTTGCTCTCACCACGCCCCCACCCCTCCCAGGGCAGGCTGAAGACAGCTGTCATGATAAGATCAGAACAAATTGCTGGGTAACTGCACAGACACACAAACACACATACCTGACAGCACACCCCAAGCTCTTTTTGGATATGGGGTTCAAGAGCTACTGGGGTCCTCTTGACGCTCCCCTCCCAGCTGTTCTACTCAACCATCCACACAGCCTTTTTCCCTCCACTCAGATATCAGCTAACAGTAAATGGGCCCAGAGAGATGAAGTCATTTGTTCAAGGTCTCATGGCCAGTGACACCTGGGGTTAGGACAGAGCCCTGGCCCCCTGGCTCAGTCTCTCAAGGCAACAGAGCAGCCCAGAGTGTCAGGATGCGAGCTCTGGAGTCAGACTGCTCACGCTTGTCTCCTGGCTCCACTACCTCCCAGCTGTGTGACTTTGGCCAGGTGATGTCACCCCTCTGAACCTCCATTTCTGCATCTGAGTCACACGGAATATCTGCCTCATCAGAGCTGCTGTGAGGATTAAATGAGATTATCCAGGTAAAGCACGAAGCAAGTGGCAAATAAAGGGTTATTGTTCTTACAATCTGGGACGAGAGGGGACAACCTCTCTGTGGCATGTAAGGGCAAATGCAGTGCAGTCTAAGACAGCTCAGGAACCTGTCATACTCAGGACCAGGGGACGCGGAGACCAGAGGTAAACTGGTCTGTGATGTGAGATTCAAAGTCCACAGGGGCGGAAGGAACTATTGCATTTCGCTTAAACTGTCTCCTCTGGTGAGGAAATCCTAGTCTGCCGGCCACCAAATTGCAAAAGTGGTTTTTCACGTTGTAAAAGAGCAGAGTGACTTGATAAAGATCGTTTCACATTCACGTATCCAACATCATGGTACACCCACAGGTGTATTTTCATGCCCTGAGAGAGACACTCGTACACACTTATTTGAACATCGACTACTCTCTGGCCCCACTCATCCCAGGCCCCTCTTTCAGGCCCATCTCGTGCAGGCCCAGCTTGGGGGTACATACACACACACACACTCACACACCATAGGACGCATGGGCGCCCCCCACAACACACGCACACCATAGGACCCAGGGGCGCCCCGCGTGGCCGTCCCCTATCCCCCTCACCTATCCGGGGCTCTGGCCTCCTTCGGGGTCCGCTTCTCCCTGCTTTCCCTGCGGACCCCTAGCCCGGCCAGGCGCCGGGCCAGGCGAGCCCCCAGGCCCCCGCGCCGCTCTGCCATGGCGAGGGCAAGGCCCCGGGCTTGGGGTTGCCGGGGCACCTGACCGCTCCGGGCAGCAGGGGCCACCCGGATCCGCTCATTTGCGGAGAAACGCCTCCTCCGGCCCGCCCCCCTGAGCAAACAGCCGCCCCGCCCGCAGTCTGTGCGGGCGGGGGACCTACCCAGAGGTGCCCATGTCCCAGGGGCTGTCCCCACCCGGGCCGCAGTCCCCGGGCTGCTACGCCGAGCCCCCTCTCGGAGGCCCTGTTCTCGGCCCTGTCCGCGCTACTTCTTTAGGCCTTCTAGAGGTGCCTGGGGCCCACCTGGTGCAAGTATCCCCCAGCCCCACCTCCTGACCCAAGCTGGGCCTGTACTATGTGGGCGGGGAGCGAGGGACCTGGGGCGAGCGGGGGCCAGGAGGCGGGGCTGAGTGGAAGGTCTTCCCCACCAGAAGAAGGGGGCGCTAGAACACAAGGGCGGGGCAATGGGAATGGGCGTGGTCTTGCCGACTGGGTGGGGCCTGACCCAAGTGGTTGGCATTGGCCCGGGGCCAAAAGGGTGACTGGGTGGTCTTGGCAGCTGGACTTTGATTATCTGTGGGGGCCGCAGCCGACCCTGCCATTGCTCTGCCGTGGTGGGCTCCCTCGGAATTCTCTCTCGGTCCTGGAGAGCTTACGACAGAGCGGGAATCCCGCCCAGTAGCGGGTAGGGAAGTCGCTCGGAAATCCACACGGGTGGGAACTGCGCCCCTGCTGCCAGTTAGCCGGCTATTATTCAAAAACAGCTGTTGTGATTTTAACCCTGGCCTCTTGCCTCCCAAGCAGAGTCCTTTCCCACCTGATGCTGCCTCTCTAACTCTCGGGTGGGGGTGGGGAACACTTGCACACTTGAGGGGATCCTCTGGGACAGCAAGGAGAAAGGTCATCAGGAGGGTCCCAGGTCCCCAGGCCCTCTCTGCCAGTTCTTCGCTGCCCTTGTAGTAGTCCTTGTAGGGCCTCTACCCCTTCCCTGAGCTCGGCACCCCTTTCCCTTAGCCTTTTGCCCTCTCTGGTGACTGGTCCTGGAACACAGGGGATATCATGCTTCTGGGTCTTGAGTGGACACTGACATCCTGCATTCCTGCCCCTCCACCCTGACAGGGGGCTCAGATCCTGGCATGTACAGAAGAATAAGCACAAACACCCCACCACCACCATGGCAGAGAATACCAGCTGAGGGGCCTCCTAGGAACTGAGAGACAAGCAGGTGGTGAGAAGCAGCAGACAGACATCTGGACAGGGGCTGGAAAATCTGTCCAGAAAAGAGGGCATTGTGCCCTGTGCTTGGCAACACAGTCTGCACCTTGCAGAGTCCTGGAGGGCTGGACTGTCCATCGGTGAGCTGAGATGGAGGGCCTGGTCCCCAACAGGCCCCAGACAGGAAGTGGAACCCCAACGCCCTCAGAGGTGGATGGCTGCAGGCACCCACCCTTGCACAGGCAGCACAGGCTCTTCTTGGCTGTCTCCTGACCTGCTCCCAGGTGGGGTGTGTGGTCCGGCAGATACATGGTGGCTTCCCCCTCCACTGTTGAAGCTCAGGAGGCCTCGACACATCAGAGAAAATCCTTTAATTGCTCTGCCCCTCCCCCCTCCCCAGGGAAGTCCTGGCACCGTTGGTCAGGCTGGTTGCCCTTGCTTTCTCTTCGATACCAAGGTCATCTTGACCTTGTCCACATCCCAGCCCATCTGCCTCTCTGATGGAGCTGCCACAAGATCTCGTTCCCCCTGGTGCCATCGGGCAAGGCAGGCAAGAGACTCCAGGGACAGGTGGGTGTGAGCTAGGCCACAAGGCTGTGGGGCATGCAGCCGATGGTGCAGCTTCAGGTGAGCTAGCTGGGTGAAGCGACTCAGGCAGACACTGCACTGGAAGGGCCGGGCCCCTGAGTGCAGGCGCAGGTGGGTCTTGAGGTTGCTGGAGCTGCTGAACCGCTTGTGGCACATCTGATGAGAATGGGCACTGGTGTCAGCTCTGCTCAGGATCTCTGCTCCTCCCCCCCATCTTGGAAACATCCTATCGCCACCTCCCTGTAATGCAGGCCTGGAAGCTTTCCCCTGATGATTTCTCCCTGGGACCCACAGAGTCTGGCATGTTGGAGCCAGGCAGACCTGCGTTAGTACCCTGGTTCTTTTACTTCCTGTGTGACCTTCTATAGGTGACTTCCCCTCTCTGAGCCTTGCTCTCCTTATTGGCAATGTGCGACTATTAATACCTAACCTCATAAGTATGGTGGACTGAATAAGATAATAGCAGACAACCCTTGTGCGTGGCGCTGCAGCTTCAGCGGGCGTAATTAACATTTACTAGAGCTGCCACATGCCAGGAATTGATCTCACATAGATTTCCCAAGTACTAGTAACTCCTATATTACAGTGGGAAAGCAGAGGCTCAGAGGAGTGAAGCTACTACCCAAAGGTCACACAGCAAGTTAGAGGCAGAGCTAGGATTTGAACCCAGGTAGCCAGACTCATAACCACTACGTTGCTTTCCTTTCTGCCTCCGAAAACAGGGAGAGTCCCTACCTGTCTGACCTTCTAAGGGACGTGGTGAGGCTCAAAGGGGCAGGGTGCTAACACTGAGCTCTTGTTATACATAGTGCTTGTATATTTTGCACACACTATGGCATTAACTCCTCCGGCAATGCTGGGAAGTAGGTAATGGGTATCCACTCCCCAGGACCCCCCAACTTCATTATTCTCCCCTCAGAGATGTACATCTCTATTCCCCCCTCCAGGCCCAGGGAGTGACTCCAATATCACATCCTGGCCCTTCCAGGCTGAGGGGGGTCATTTTCAACCCCCTCCACCTACCTCCCCACCCCACTGTCACTTCCTGTCCTGTCTCCACTTTTTCAGGAGGATTGGGGAATGGAGGCTACAGGTGCCATTCCCCCAGGGCCTGGAGTTCCTCACCAGCCTGCACGAGCACAGGGGAGAGGAGTAGGGTCTCACCGGGCACTTGTGGGGCCGCTCCCCAGTATGTACCAGGTGGTGCTTCTGCAGGTGGGCGAGCTGGGTGAAACTCTTCTGGCACAGGGCACACTGGAACGGGCGCTCCCCACTGTGCACACGCAGATGGACCTGAGCCAGGTGTGGGAGAAAAGCTGCCAACTGCCCAGAGGCCCCCAGCAGGGCCAGGGATCCTCTCCGAATCTCTACCCACAGCCCCACAGGATCCCTTTTTGACATCAAAGACTCTCAATCCCCTTTCCTCCCTATCACCCACCTCAGGGCCTCTCTACCACTCCCCAGGATCCCCCTTCTCTTTCTGCAGCCCTGTAGGAGGGGAGAAGGCCAGGTAAGGGGTACCCCATGTATATATATCCTGAGCAGTGCTTCTCAAAGGGTGGTCCACAGACCAGCAACATCAGCATCACCTGGGAGCATGTTATAAAAGCAGATTCTCAAGCCCCACCCCAGACCAGCTGCATTAAAATCTCTGGGGCTGGGCCCTAGGAATCTGCATGTTCACTAGCTCTCCAGGTAGTTTAAGGCTCATTAAAGTTTAAGAGCTCCTGCCCTAGAGGATCCAGAAGGGCCCTTCCCTGATAACCACAACTTTTCCTTAACTTCAGCGGTTGCCAACTTGCGCATAGCTTTCAGTCTTTGCTCACACACAGAGATGCGCCCGTGGTCGCCCCCTGCTGGGCACTGCCGATGGTGACACCAACAGCACTGGGGCTGGTTTGTGGGATCCCACTTGAAAAACGCTGGTTGTCGGGTCTGTGGTCTAGACTCAGTGAGTCTCAGTGAAATCTGCCTGTTTGTTCCCCCACCTGACTTTCCAAGAAATAAACAAGAGGAGGCTTAAACTGGGAATCCAAAAAGCATGGTTGTTCAGGAAAGGGCTTTGCACTAGATGCTGAAAGACTGAGATCAAGGCCTACCTCCACTATTAAATCAAATTGATCCTGGGCAAACCCTTCGCATTAGGGGCCTCAGTTTCTCTATTTTTAACTTAAATGAAATGGTCTCATGGACAGTCTTTTAGGGTGGAGCGGACTTGGGTGGCCATTTTATCCTGTATCTCCTCTCTACAGTCGTGAAACTGAGGGACCATCAAATGGACCATCCTAGAGGCTGCTCAGGAGTTCCTTCTGGCTTTAAGGTTCTTGATCAGGAAGCAGAAGCAGGATGGGAAGGGGGTCATTGAAGAATGCCGAGAGGGACAGCAGAGTCCAGGAGGCAGATACCTTGAGGTTGGAGAGCTGACCGAAGCTCTTGCCGCACACATTGCAATCGTACAAGATTTTGCCATTCTCTTTCTTCAGCGGGTAAGGCAGGGCTGTGGTGCCCGCCCGGAAGCCCGGTGGGGCCCGCTTTGCTGGAGCTGCCTTGCCAGCACGCTCTGGCCCTGGGGAGTAGGGCCTGGCAGCTCCAGGGCCTGGATTCCTGGTCTGGGAGGGTTGAGTTTGGCCAGGGTCTTGGGAGGTCCCTGGGTAGGGATGCAGGGTCTCCCCAGGGGCACTGTGGGGCCCAGGGTCATTGACAGTCATCAGCAAGCTGGGCATAGCCATGGTGGGATAGGAGGTGTCTTGGGGCAGCATGAAGAAGGGAGGAAATGGGAGAGAAGGTAGGGTCCCATAGGTGAACAGGTAAGGTGGAGGCAGGAGAAGTGGGTATGCAGGATAGAAAGGGTGGAGATGGAATGGGAGTTCTTTGGAGCTGGGAGCAAGCAGGCGGCAGGAGCAGAAAGCCAAGGGGCTGGGGCTCCCTCCATTCTTCCAGGGAGTTGGGGAAGAGCTGTTGTGAAGAGGGAAGGATGGGCAGGAGGCCCCTTTGCCATCTCTTTCTGGTCGGCTTCCCATCTTGTCTCTGCTCTGAGGGTACTTAGCTGTGAGTTTCTGGTCATCGGTAGAGTCAGCATGTGGCCCTGGTGACTGGTGCTCTGAGCAGGAAAGGGAAGACGGTCAGTGCCCCCCAGCATGGGGTAAAGTTCTGCTCCCCATCTACCCTGCCCAGCCCAGGGTTGGGAGAGGACTCTAGCCTGCAAGCCTGCTGGGTGACTTGGGCAAGGCGTTTTCTCTCTCAGGGCTTTCCTGGTCTGCAATTGCACTTGCCAATAAAAGTGGCTAGTATTCGTGCCATGCTTAACAATTCTAGGGCGAGAAAATGGCTCAAGAAGCCTATTAGACAATGAGGTGGAACAGTCAAGTGGTCAGTTGGATAAAGTGCTGTGGAGTTTAATGGAGAGGTCTGAGCCAGAGACAAATTTGGGTGCCATGGGCCCAAATGAGATCACATAAGGGTGACACCAGATCTACTGTGTCCAAAATGGTAGCTGCTAGATGCATATGACTACATTTAAATTAATTAAAGTAAGTACAATAAAAAGTTCAGTTTCTCTGTTGCACTAGCCACATTTAAAATGCTCAATAGGTATGATATTAGACAGCACAATATAGAACATTTCTATTATTCCAGGAAGTTCCATCAAACAGTGCTACGCTAGATAAAGAGAACAAGAGAGGAGAGAAGGAAAGAAGAGGGAAGGGGGAGGAGAAAAGAGGAGGAGAAAGGGGAGAGGAGGGAAGGGAAGACGGCTCTGGACTGAGTTCTGGAGCATGGGAGTATTTAGGAGGTACATAGAGAAGAGCTAGCAAGGGAGACAGATGCCACGCCACAGCCAGTGAGGTAGGAGTTAGGCTAGGAGAGATATGGAGTAAAATATCAAAAAGAAAATAATTTTGAAAAGTAGATTGCTTGGATCCTCATTTATTCACTCAATCAACTCTACTGAGCTGTGTCACTCTGTGCTCTGTGCTGGGGAAATAAAGGACACGGCAGCATAGTGCCTGCCCTACAGGAGGTCACAGTCATGTATGGAAATGGTGGATTACAACGCGACAAACCTAGAATGCAGGTATAGTGAGAGCCTGTTTTTATAGAAGAAGAAACTGGCCTCAGTGATGTGCCCGAGGTCATAGAGCTAGAAAGGCAGAACCAGGGCTCCCTCGCCAGCCCCCTGACTCCCAGTCAGTGCTCCTGTCTTATAATAAAGACCCCTCCGGCTCAAATGTTCCAGGCCATCCTGTATCCCCAGGACTTTGGCTACGCCTACACCAGATCCCACACCCATGTCTGAGAAAGCCACTGCCCAACTTTTCATCGCCACCTTGCAAGACCCCTGCGTCACCAGGCCAGAACTCTAGGCTAAAATGTGGAAGTAAAGGGTGCCTGAGGCTCTGTCCTCACCAGTGACACTGGGTCCCCTCCTACTCCGGTCAGGAAACCTAACAGTTCCCCCCACCTCCAGCCTCCACCAAGGTGCAAACCCATGCCCTGGGCTTACTCGTGCTCAAGGCGTTCTCTTTGAGACCTTGTGGGGCTGTGCCCAGGGGTGCTGGCTGCAGGGCACACAGGTATAGGTCCAGGCCCTGGGGACAGGCCAGCAGGGCAGACCTGGCCGATGCCCATGGCAAGGGGCACAGCCAGCTGGCACAGGACAGGCCATGGGCATCTACTGTATCTGGAAGTGACCTGCGGGCTGGGAAAACCTGGAGGGCAGGGGGCAAGGGGCTTGGGGGCTGGGGGCTGGGACTCCTGAGTCCCTAGGATGTTCCCACCCCTAGTTTGGTTTCCAAAGTGGGAGGAGAAGCTAAGACCCACCACCACCATATCCGTCGCTCAAATGGATTCCCCTTCCCTTATCCAAAGATTTCTTTCCCCAGGGACTTTGGCGCCCACCCTAAGATTGCCCTCCTGCTGCCCCCTAGAACACCATGCCTGGTCCTGTTCTCCCTTCCACCCTCCTTTCCCAACCACCCTCGTCCCATCATGTCTCAAACCATCCACTGTGTTTTGAATGGAGCCAAGGTAAACTTGGAGAAAATCTTCATCAAAGACTGTAAACCTCAGAAGATGGCCCTGAGCCTCACTCCCCCTAAGGCCCAGGCCATGGTCATACAGCCAAGCCTCCTTCATGGCCCAGTCCCTTCTCATGTCCCACAGGAGAATCTGACCCCTGGCACATGGGAGAGGGTCTCTGGCACCTCAGGGGCACGTCCCCATGACGTGCCAGGGCAGGAGTGCTCAGGAGCAGGGGATGATGGGAATCTAGGTCCCTTCAGATTTCCCCCAGTTCCTCCTAAGGTCCCCTCCCTCCTTAAGCAGGCTGGTCTCAAAGATGGGGCTGGGACCCCACCTTACCTGGTTGCCTTGGCAGAGCTGGAAGTCCAGGCTGGGGGACAGGGAGCCCCTTGTGCTCCCCAGGGTCTTGGTCTTATGGCAACAACCCAATTCTGGAGCGGGTTCCCTTTTTATGCCCCCATTACCTGCTGGGAAGACAGGTCAGTCACAGATTGCCAGTGAAGCTCCTCCAGATAGGACCCTGGATTCTAGGGCTGGCTCTTCCACTAAACCATCATGTGATCTTGAACCAGTCACCACCCCTCCTGGCCTCAGTTTCCCTATCTGCAAAATGGGAAGGTTGGACTGGCTGATGTGTCAGGACTTTCTCAGTGCTGATATTTGGAAGCCAACAACGCTTTCCTAGTAGGTGCAGGAAGAGGATTGAATGGAGACTAGCCAATCAGAGACGAGGAGAAAAGCTAGCCTGATCCCCATCCCTGGGGAAGAGAGGAGAGAAGGTCCTCATGGAGGTTACTTCCAAGTGAGCTCAGAAATCTCGGGGAGCATTCTAGACTTCCTCAGGGCCACAGGGAATTGAGAAGCCACTCCCTTCTACACTGGGCAGGACTCATGACTCTCCCAACCACAGACTCCCCACCGAGGGGTGCCCCTGCATCCCGGCTTCTCCACACAACTTTTCTGGGCAGCTGAGGGAGCCCCTGTGTCCTGCCACTCAGACTACCCAGGCTGAGATCCCTCGCCAGGGACAGTCTGAGAGAGCGGGCCAAGAGTCCCCAGGTCCCCTGACTGGCCTGGCAGGAAGACGCCCTGAGTGCTCAGCTGGCTGTCTGCTTAGTTAGTACCAGCTTCTTGGCCATCTTTCATTGGAGGCCACACAGCACAAGGATCACCTCAGCTCGGCAAATGCCCCAGGGTCCCCCAGCCCCCCAGGAACTACCCTTCTCTCTCTAACACCAGGTGCCCCTCGAACCCTCGCACCCTCCCTCAGCACAGCACCCTCGCTCCGGAGTCTCAGCCCTCCAAAACCCAGGATCCTACCCTCCTTCCCGACTCCTCCTAACCCTGCCCCAGTCTCAAGACAAATACCCCGAAAGGAGGGGCTGCCTGCGTGTGGCTATTCACCTGGCTCTGCAGAAGTCCCCTCTGGCTGGGGAAGGAAGAGGTGGGCAGGCGGGCAGCTGCTGCCTGGGGCTGAGGCCTCAGTGGGTGTGAGAGATGACAGGAAGATGCTACATTTGAAGTTGCCACAAATAGGAAGAGGGGGGCAGGCAGGCAGGCTGGGGCCTTGCGAGACCTGACAAGGGGGAGCCTCCCACCAGCCTTTACCTACCTGTGGCAACTCTCCAGGCCAATGTGATTTCTGGACCGCCATGAACTGGGGCTTCTGGAATTTCAGTATGTGGGAGCAGGGTGGGATGAGGGTTGCTATCTCTGGTTCTCGGGGAACCTAGATGGCTGAACAGTAGATGGACAGAGGGCTCAAAGGCTGGAGCTGGAGTCCTTCTGGGGACAGGGGCCCAGCTGAGACAGAGATGGGCAGTGATGATGACAAGGAAGACAGTGGTGGTGATGGTAGGGACAGGAACAGGCAGAGACAAGAGCAGGCAGCATAGGATACAGGGTGAGACAGAGAAGAGAGCAGGAACCTGATCTCACAGAGCAGAGGCCCAGGAGGCAGCAAACACATCTTCCTCCTCATTGTCCCATCTTTGCTCTCCCTATCCTGGGATATCCTTTCTCTAATCCAGAGAGAGCACTGAGGACCCAACAGGACAAGAGATAATCCAAGGACACAGTAAAATGCTTGTAAGGCATGACTAGGTATCAAAAGGGAGGTCTCTTAGGCCAGGAAGCTGCTTTTTAGAGGGAGAAATTGCATTATTCCTGTGAGCAGGAGAAGATGCAACACCCCTGGGGCCTCACAGAAATTCTGCCCAGTTGATGTGTCCACATTGCACAGTGTCTGGCCCAGTGTGACACAGCCCCAACCCGTCATCAAACTCCACCCCAGCCATGCCACCCATGTGGCCTGGGACACACAGGGACATCTCAGACTTTTCACCATGGGCCAGGGGCATATTATTGAAGTTTCTCTACCAGCTCAGCCTCTGGCTAGTACTCACCTCTGCTGTGGCCTCCATCTCCTCCTGTCATAATTATTTGCCCACGTAACTGACCCCTATGTGACTGTGAGTGTCTCAAGGACAGGGACTACTGTCTATTCATTTTTGTTTCTCATGTAGACATTTATTAGGGTTTTTGGGTGCCCAGCATCTGGAAGCTTTTTCCCCACAGGAGTCTGGAGGGAGGTAGAAAGCAGCTCCCACTATAAATGCTAAAATGGCCACATGTTTGATTCCAATCTGCCTGCCCCAGGACATGATATGGACACATGAAAAGGACCAGGTCAATTGGATGCCCTCATCCAGACTGTGACTCAGAAGCCAGCCCAGAGGTGGCGGGTCAGTGGAGACTCCATATTGCAAATGGTGCCACATCAGCTTCCAGGGTGGCAGAAGAGAGAAGTGTTCAGAGGGGGTTGCAGAGCCCTCTCTGTGTTGGTCCTGGGCCTCCAAGCCCCTGTTGACCCAGCTTGTTCTCCAAGCCTGGCTCTGCAGCTCTCACAGACCTTCTGTGTGCTTCCCCAACATCTTTTAAGTGAATTCCTTTTCTCCTTAAATCCTCCTGAAATGGTTTCTGTAGCTTACAACCAAGAATCCTGCATTATGCATGCCCCGAATAGAAGATGAAACAACAGGGCTCAGGCTGGAATATTCCAAGAATCAGGGTAGATAGCTACCTTTACAAAGAGCTTACTATGTGCCTGGCCCTGTGCTAGGGGCTGCATAAGCTTTATCTCATTTAATCTTCACAATAAGCCTGTGTGGTTGGTTTTATCATCTGCATGATGAAGGAACAGAAGCTAAGAGAGAGTAAGCAATTCACCCAGGCATACAGCAAGTAGCCAAGAACTCTCTAGTGCTAATCGTCAGATTCCACTGTCTCTTGGCCATGTCAGCCCACCTGCTCTGCTTCATTTCTGCCCCTCATGCTCCCTACCGACGTGTGTTCACAGTGCCCAGATGGCCCTCCCCAGCCTTGCTGCCCTTTCCCAGCTGCCCTCTTAGTATCCTTAAGATTAGTGGAGGAGCTCCTCCTATGGCACCCCTTGCTCTCTTGGTCCACAAAACTCCACTCCCCAAAAGCTAGAGCCCTGTCTGACTCTCAGGCCACTAGCCCGCCTCTCCTACTGTCTTGCTGGAATCACAAGGGAGCAAGAGTCTCGCTGGGCACCCACAGAATAACCCGCTCACATCTCTGATGAGGATTCACACACACCTTTGGCTTCCATCTGCCAACTCCATCCCCTCCTGGCATCACACTCTGCTCCCAACTCTCAGAAAAGTCTGTACAACCTCTTGGTTAAACAAAAAAGGAAATGACCTTGGAGATGTCCAGGTCTTCAATCTCTGAAAGGCCTGGCTAGGAATGTCCTGGGTGGTGTGCCGAGAACACAGTCACTCAAGTTCCTACCCAAAACAGCCTCTACCTGCCAACCCCTTCTCCCATCTCCTAGGCCCTGCCAGGTCCTCTGTCCTGTCAGCCCCCAAGTCCATTGTGATGTCACCAGCCTAACTCTGACGTCACTATGTCCCACGTCTCCTGGAGAGTAGTACAGGGGTAGGACCGTGGCCTCCTAACCCAGGATGCAGATGAGAGACCCAAGCCAAGGCAAGTCCTCGGTGACCAGAGGGGTCTTGGGAAGTGCTCGTGGAGGGGAAGTAGGGTTGAGGGGCCTTCAGGGATGTGTGGGAGACACTAGGGAGACCTCTGAAAATACGCAGCATCTGGAGCAAGGAGAAAGAGCTGGAGAGATGGACAGGGGTCCTCAGGCTCCTGGCTCACTGCACACTTACTTTCTTCTTCTTTCTGTTAATTACAAAATAATACGTCCTAGTGGTAAACATTTCAAACAACAGAGAATATAAAGATAAAAAATGGAAGTTTGCCTCCTTCATAATTTCCCAGTGGTTTTTTTATCCATCCAGACATTTATCTATGAAACTACAAACAGGTAAATGGGCTTTTTGATTTTGTTTTTATACAAAAATGGATTATACAATGCATGCTATTCTGCAGCTTTTTCTATCCAACAATCTACTGTGGCCATCATTTCATTCCAGAACATACACATCTGCCTCCTGCTTTTTCCTAACTATATAGTATTCCACTGTGGGGATGGACATAATATGTAGCATCCTTCTATTGGTGGACTCCAATTTTTCCCTGTCCCACACAAGACTGGAAAGGGCCTCCACACAGAGGCAATATGCAGAGAGGTTAAAAATATTAGCTCTCCTGGATTTAATCCCAGCTCTGTGACCTTATGGCAAGTTGCTTAACTTCCCTGTGCCTCTTTCCTCATCTGTCAAATGGGGATAATAACAGTACTTGCCTCACAGGGATCTTTTGGGGATTCCTCAAGATAGTTCATATAAAGCCCTTAGAATGGTTCCTGGCCCAAAGCGAGCACTTGACAAACGTGAGTTTCTGCTACTTTTGTACATCAATCTTTCCCTGGTTAGGCAAGTATCTGCAAGCCAGCTTGCTAAAAGTGTTAAAATGGTGATGGATGTTCCTGGCTCACTTTGGAGGACCAGAAGTTGGGCAGCACGCTTGAAGAGATTAGCTCCATTCAGTTTTATTGCTTTATTCATTAACCCCTGGTTGGAGACCACTGCTCTCATCCAACGCGGTCTTGCCCCCACACCAGTCTACACACTGTTATAGTACTAGCCGTTGGCACCTGAGTGCTCACCACGTGCCGGGGACCCTGCGAAGCACTTTGATGTGCTTTTAACTCAGTCAACACAATGACCCTGCAAGATGGATGCTTTTATTCCTGTTTTACAGGTAAGAGATGCAGAAGAAAGGTGACTGGCTCAAGATCACATGACCCAAGTTGAGGCTGCGACCTCCCAGAGGGGAAGGAGAGCTCAGGGAAGAATCGCGGGAGGGAAAGCTGGGAAGAGGTAAAAAAGGCCGCAGAGGTGGAGCGGCAGAGTCTGGATTCCCTTCAGGCACTGAAGAAGCCCCAGAAAAATCAGGATTGTCAGAGGCCCAAGTTAAGGACTGGGAAAATAAACTGTGGAATTAGCATCCGGCACCCTGGAAGAACCCCAAGGACCTGTTGTTCATTCCTTCAATCACTCATTCATTCACATATTTATTGATTGCCAGCTATGTAGCAGGCATTGGACTAGTAGCTGGGAATATAGCCCACACGAATATGACTTAGACCTTGGAATTTACAGTCCAGTTATCAGAAGGCTTGGTGGATGTTGCTGAAATAGAAAGTGGTGTGCAACTATCAGGGTTTATTATTATTAGGGTAGGGGTTTGGGAAGAAAAGTAGAGCCAGGGGTGTCAGGTTGGCTGGTGCAATATGAAAGAGAAACAGTGGAACCACAGGCAGAAACCCTATTTCCTCTTTGAAACCTTCAAAAATTTCTCCAATCCATAAGCAACCTTGAGGCCAGCCAGCTGAGTTCCTGGCAAGCTCAGTGCATGGGGTAGCTCTGTTGCACAGATACTTTTGAAGGGCACCAGGTAAGGAGTCCAGGCTGGGAGGGAGTCTGGGAGCATCACTGGTTTAGAGAGTTAAGCAGCTTTATGGGATGTGACTTGGAGCACAGGGTTGAGGGTGGGGAGCTCAGCCCAGTCCACAGTGCTCTCACCTCGCCCCTCTCTGTGGTTGACACCTCCCGCCCTCTGCCTGACACCCACTTATCTTATTTCATCAGACAGCCTGGCTGTCAGTCTATCAGATGTAATGAGTTTGCCTTTGGCTTCACACCCTAGGGTGGGGAGATCCTGAGATAGGGTGCGCCAGCTCTCACATTTGCAGAAGGGGCCTCAAGACTCTTGCATCTTCCTTGCACTCACCTGTGACCGTCCAGTCCTTCTGTGCAAAAAATTGCAAATATGTCTTCAAATGACATCTGAGGTCATCCCACCTTTTCCCTCATCTCAACCAGTCCAAGAGGATAGGAGATAAAAAGAGGTATGCAGCTGGAATTAAAATCCAGTCAAGCTAATATACTCCCACCATGCAAAACTGCCTACCATGTACATGGATGGTTCTTTCCAGCCTTGTGTGAAACAGGTGGAAAAAGTTGGAATCCACCTATGTGTCTGCCATTAGAGGAATGCTACATATTATTTACATCTGTGCAACAGAATACTATGCAGCCAGGAAAAAGCAAGGGGTAAATTTATTGAGCACCTCCTATATGCCAGATCCCTTTACAATCATCTCATTTAGTCTTCCTCAAAATCTTCCAGGGTAGGAATTTGATGTCCCCATTTTACAGATGAACAAAGAAAGACTCAGCAAGGGTAAACTAGGCAGCATCAACTCAAATGTCTACAGCGGCCACATAGTTAATGTAAAGAGGTCCAGAAATAAGTATGGTACAAATGGTACCTGAAACTCAGCCTTGGTGTCAGGATTAACAGGGAGAAGTGGGGACTGAGGCAAACCAGCAAGTGTGGGCCGTTCACCACGTCTCAGCATAAATAGAGACCAGTGTTGCCAGAGGTTCTGACTTTTCTAGAGAATCTGAAAATCAGGATTTTTATGTGAAATCTCTAGATTTTTTTCTTAAAGTGGTTCAAATGTTTTTAAATAATGTGCATGCCAGTCAGATCTGCATGCCAAATTCAGCTGTCTCTGTCCAAGGTCCCAGAGCCCCAGCCCTTTCCATGTTTACAGCTGTCCCGAAAAGATATGACCCAGATGGCTTCCACCAAACGTTCAAAGAATTAGTGCCAATTCTTTACAACCTCTTCCCAAAAAAGGAGGGAACACTTCCTGATTCATTCTTTGAGGCCAGTATTACCCTGATACATAACAAGAAAATGGCAGACAAGGATCTCCTATGAATATAGATGCCAAAATCCACAAGAAAATATGAGCAAACAAGCCAGATAGAGAGAAAGACAAATACCATATGGTTTCACTCATATGTGGAAGATAAACAAACACATGGACAAAGAGCACAGATTAGTGGTTACCAGAGGGGAAGGGGTGGGGGAGTGGGTGAAAGCGGTAAAAGGGCACACGTGTGGTGACAGATAAAAACTACTAGAGTATTGGTGGTGAGCATGATGCAGTCTATACAGAAACTGGTATGAAATAATGTACACCTGAAATTACACAATGTTATAAACCAATATGACCTCAATAAAATAATTAAAAGAGATATATATATGAGCAAACAGAATCCAGCCCCACAAAAGAAGGATTATATACCATGACCAAGTGGGATTTATACCAGAAATGGTTTAACATCCAAAAGTCAGTTAACATAATACACTACATCAATAGAATAAAGGAGAAAAGTCACAAGATCATCTCACGCAGAAAATGCGCTTGACAAAATCCAACACCCTTTCAGGATAAAAACACTCACCCAACTGGGAACAGGGAACTTCCTCATCCTAACAAAAGGCATCTACGAAAAGCACATGGCCGATGTCTTAATGGTGAAAGTCTTGTTGCTTTCCCTCTCGGATCAGGAGCAGGACAAGGATATCCACTCTCACCACTTCTATTCAACATTGTCCTGGAGGTTTTAGCCAGGGCAATTTGGCAAGAAAAAGAAGTGAAACGCATCCAGGGGCCGGCCCGGTGGTGCAGCGGTTAAGTTCGCACGTTCTGCTTCTCGGCGGCCCGGGGTTCGCTGGTTCGGATTCCGGGTGCGGACAGGGCACCACTTGGCACGCCATGCTGTGGTAGGCATCCCACATATAAAGTAGAGGAAGATGGGCACGGATGTTAGCTCAGGGCCAGTCTTCCTCAGCAAAAAGAGGAGGACTGGCAGTAGATAGCTGAGAGCTAATCTTCCTCAAAAAAAAAAAAAAAAAAGAAAGGCATCCAGATTGAAAAAGAAGAAGTAGACCCAGCCCTGATGGCCTAGAGGTTAAAGTTGAGTGTGCTCCACTTCGGCAGCCCAGGTTTGGTTCCTGGGCATGGAACCACACCACTCGTCTGTCAGTAACCATGCTGTGGCGGTGGCTTGCATAGAAGAACCAGAAGAACTTACAACTATACAGAACTATGTACTGGGGCTTTGAGGGGGGAAAAAAGAAAGAAAAAAGGGGAAAGATTGGTAACAGATGTTAGCTTGGGGCAAATCTTCCCCTGCAAAAATAAATAAAAATTAAAAGGGGCCAGCCCAGTGGCGTAGTGGTTAAGTTTGCGCACTCTGCTTTGGTGGCCCAGGGTTTGCAGGTTCAGATTCCAGGAACGGACCTAGCACTGCTCATCAAGCCATGCTGTGCTGGCATCCCATATAAAATAGAGGAAGATTGGCAAGAGAAGTTAGCTCAGGGCCAATCTTCCTCACAAAAAATAGGGAGGCTGGCCCAGTGGCATAGTGATTGGGTTCGTGCTCTGCTTTGGTGTCCCATGGTTCACCAGTTCAGATCCTAGGCACGGACCTGCACACTGGTCATCAGGCCGTGCTGGGGTGGCATTTCACATAGAATAATGAAGAGAACTACAACTAGGATATACAACTATGTGCTGGGGCTTCAAGGAGATAAAAAAAAAAAGAGAGAAAGATTGGCAATAGATGTTAGCTCAGGGCCAATCTTCCTCATCAAAAAAAAATTTCACTAAAAAAATACACAAAAGAAGTAAAACCATTTCTCTACACAGATGACATGGTCTTATATGTAGAAAATCCTAAGGAATCGACAAAAACCTACTGGAACTAATAAATATGTTCAGCAAGTTTGCAGGATATAAGATCAACAAACATCACTGAGAAAACTGGATACCTATATGCGAAGTTCTCACACCATGTACAAAACTAACTCAAAATGGATCATTGACTTAAGTGTAAGAGCTAAAACAATGAAACTCTTAGAAGAGGGGCCGGCCCTGTGGCCGAGTGGTTAAGTTCGTGCACTCCACTTTGGTGGCCCAGGGTTTGGATCTTGGGCGAGGTCATGGCACCACTCATTAGGCCATGTTGAGGCGGCATCCCACATGCCACAACTGGAAGGACCCCCAACTATAATATACAACTATGTACTTGGGGGATTTAGGGAGGAAAAAGCAAGAAAAAAAAAAAAGGAAGATTGGCAACAGTTGTTAGCTCAGGTGCCAATCTTTAAAACAAAAAAGGAAACTCTTAGAAGAAAATATAGGAACAAATTTTTGTGAACTTGGGTTTGTCAAAACCTTCTTGGATGCAAAGCCAAAAGCATAGGCAACAAAAGAAAAAATTAGGTAAATTAGACTTTATAAAATTAAAAACTTTTGTGCTTCAAAGGATTCCATCAAGAAAGGAAAAGATTAGGATGGCTATAATTTTTTTTAAAAAAAGGAAAATAATAAGTGTTAGCAAGGATGTAAAGACATCGGGACACTCATCCATTATTGGTGGGCGTGCAAAATGGCTCAGCTGCTGTGGAAAACAGTTTGGTGGTACCTCAAAGAATTGCCATATAACCCAGAGTTCCACTCCTAGGCATAGACCCAAAAAAATTGAACACATGTATGCAAACAAGTACATGTACATGCACACTGCTATGAGTACAGCAACACTATTCCTGACAGCCAAAAGGCAGAAATAGTCCAAATGCCCATTAACAAACTAATGGACAAATAAATTGTAGTATATATATGCAATGGAATATTATTCATGCATTAAAAAGGAATGAGGTACGGATACATATTACAGCATGAACGAACCTCCAAAACACTATGCTGAGTGAAAGAAATCAGACACCAAAAGGTCACATATTATATGAGTCCATTTTTTCCGCTTTTTTTTTGTTAAGATTATGATAGTTTACAACCTTGTGAGATTTCAGTTGTACATTATTGTTAGTCATGTTGTGGGTACACCACTTCACCCTTTGTGCCCTCCCCCACCCCCCCATTCCCCTGGTAACCACTGACCAGTTCTCCTTGTCCATATGTTAACTTCCACCTATGAGTGGAGTCACATAGAGTTCGTCTTTCTATATGAGTCCATTTTTATGAGCATGTAGAATAGATAAATCCATTGAGATGGCAGATTGCTCATCGCCAGGGGCTGAGGGGAAGAGGGAATGGAGAGGAACTGCTTAATGGGTAAAAGGTTTTACTTTGGAGTTTTAGAAATGTTCTGGACTGGTGGTGTTTGCACAAATTATGTATGTACTGAAGGCTAGTGAATTATTCACTTTATTTTTTTATTTTTTATTTTTTTAAAGATTTTGTTTTTCCTTTTTCTCCCAAAGCCCCCTGGTACATAGTTGTGTATTTTTAGTTGTGGGTCCTTCTAGTTGTGGCATGTGGGATGCCGCCTCAACATGGCCTGATGAGCGATGCGATGTCCGTGCCCAGGATCCAAACCGGCAAAACCCTGGGCCGCCGAAGCAGAGCATGTGAACTTAACCACTCGGCCATGGGGCCAGCCCCTGAATTGTTCACTTTAAAATGGCTAATGTTGAGGGCCAGTCTGGTGGCGTAGTGGTTAAGTTCATGCACTCTGCTTCGACAGCTCAGGGTTCACAGGCTCAGATCCTGGATGCAGACCTACACACTGCTTATCAAGCCATACTGTGGCAGATGTGCCACATAGAACATAGAGGAAGATGGGCACAGATGTTAGCTCGGAGCTAATCTTCCTCAGCAAAAAAAAAAAAAAAAAAAAGGTGAATTTTATGTTATGTGAATTTTACATCAATGAATTTTTTTAAAAGAAAGTGAAGAGACAACCCACAGAATGGGAGAAAATATTTTCAAATTATATATCTGATAAGGAACTTGTATCCAGAATATATAAACAACTCTTAAAACTCAATAATAAATGACAAATAACCCAATTACAAAATGGGCAAAAGATATGAATGAACATTTCTCCAGAGAAGATACACAGATGGCCAATAAACACACACACAAAAAGCTCAACATAATGAGTCATTAGGGAAACGCAAATCACAACCACAATGAATTACCATTTCACACCCACTAGGATGGTTACAATCTTTTAAAAAAAATATGGTGAGAAGACAAGTATCGGTGACAATGTGAGAAATTGGAACCTTTATACGTTGCTGGTGGGAATGCAAAATGGTGTAGCCACTGTGGAAAACAGTTTAGTGGCTCCTCAAAAAGTTAAACAGAGAGTTACCATATGACCCAGCAATTCTACTCTTAGATATATCTACCCAAGAGGACTGGAAACATATGTTCATGAGAAAACTTGTACATGAAAGTTCATAGCAGCATTAGTTATAATAGCTAAAAAGCGAAAACAACTCAAATGTTCATCAACTGATGATGGATAGACAAAATGTGGTATATGTGCACAATGAGACATTCTTCATCCATTAGAAGGAATGAAGTACTGATGCGTGCTACCATACGAACACTGCAAACGTTGTGTTAGATGGAAGGAGCTAGTCGCAAAGGTGAAGTATTGTATGATTCCATTTATATGAAATGTCCAGAATAGATAAATCTATGAAGACAGAAAGTAGATTAGTGCTTACCTAGGGCTGAGGGTTCTGGGGGGGAGAGGGAAGTGCCTGCTTTTGGTGTGATGAAGATGTTCTGAAATAGATCATGGTGGTTGCACAACTCCGAATATACAGTCATACATCACTTGATGCGGATACATTCTGAGAAATGCATCATTAGGCAATTTCGTCGTCGTGCAAACATCACAGAGTATACTTACACAGACACAGATGGCATAGCCTAGTACATCCCTGGGCTATATAGTACCAATCTTATGGGACCACTGTGGTATGTGCAGCCCGTCCTTGAATGAAACATCGTTATGCGGTGTATGACTCTACTAAAACCCACTGAACTGCACACTTCAAAGGGCTGTCTTAAAGCTGGGAAAAAAGAGACGAGGATGCTCTTGCTTTCCTACTGCTGGAGTACCTTCCTGGAGTTTCCCATAAATGCCTCCTGCTGGACTGGGAGCTCCAAGAAAGGAGTGCTCAAGTGAAGTTTCCATTAAAACCTAAATGCCGGCATCCCACACCATCAACCTAAGGAGATGTGAGCAAGAATAGGCCGTGAGCACAATTCAACGCACAGGCTCGCATTGGCCGAAATGGCGGCTCGGCACTCGACATCCTTTGTTCCCTTCCTGTACTGCACAGGTGGAAAGTGAAAAAAACCTTGTTCCCTGGACTTCCTTGCAGCTAGGACTCTGGGGTGTGAATGTGGATACATTTGGGTGAGATTTGGGAGGTGAAAGTGAAGTGGTCAAAGGTTCTAGGTCAGCTATTTTTGCAACAGTGTCAGCAGAGGGCCTAAGGTCAAGGTTTGGGCTTTTTTTTTTTTTCTGGTGTGGCTCTAGCATAGGTCTGGAGCCAACAGTTACAGATTCTCCACCTTTCTGAGTGTAGCAAAGAGAGCAGCTCCCTTGGCTGGTCAGTTTTGTGGAGTTGTTCTGGAGTTATGTCCGGAGGCCTCATCCAGAACCAGCTCCCTGTCCCTTCCAGGTATTTTGGAAGCACTTAATGCCCTGTGTTACATCCCTTCCCACTTGGCAATAGCAGTTTATCTTATCTGCAGCTGAGTCCTGACGAATATGCCCGCTTTGCCCAAGTGGTCTTGCATGAAATTTAACAGCTCTGAGCCTCCATTTCCTCGTCTTTAGAATGGAAGTAAGAATTCCTCACTGAGGATTAAATCTGAAATATTTTAAGTACCTAGTGCACTACAGTAGTCCTCCCTTAGCCACAGTTTTGCTTTCTGTAGTTTCAGTTACCCACTGAAAATACTAAATGGAAAATTCCAGAAATAAACAATTTATAAGTGTTAAATACTTATATTTAAATATATTTATTTATTTTATTTATTTATATTTATTTATTAAATACCTATATTTTAAATACTTATATTTACTTAGCATGCCATACTGAGTAGCATGATTAAATCTCGTGCCATCCAGTTCCATCCAGTTCCATCCAGCCCAGACGTGGATCATCCGTTTGCCCAGTGTATCCACGCTGTAGAAGCTACCTGCCATTAGTCACTTAGTAGCTGGCTTGGTTATCAGGTTGACTGTTGCAGTATCACAGCGCTTGTATTTGACTAACCCTAATTTTACTTAATAATGGCCCCAAAGCACAAGAGTAGTGATGCTGGCAATTCGGACATGCCAAAGAGAACTTATAAAGTGCTTCCTTTAAGTGAAAAGGTGGAATTTCTCAACTTGATAAAGATAGAAAAAAAAATTGTATGCTGGGTTGCTAAGATCTACAGTAACTTTTATTACAGTATATTGTTATTATTTTATTTTATTGTGTTATTGTGGTTAATTTCTTATTGTGCCTAATTTATAAATTAAACTTTATCATAGGTACCTATGTATAGGAGAAAACACATTGTATATAGGGTTCAGGACTATCTATGGCTTCAGGCATCCACTGGGGGTCCTGGAACACATTTCCCTGGGATAAGGGGGGACTACTACACTTGACCATAGTTTCATGAACTGAGCTATTTTTGGTTATTTTATCAGGAGTCCTCACAGTTTGTACCCCTGTGAGACACGAGACAGACCCAGTCTTCATCATCCTTCCTCCCAGAAGTCTGCCCTGATCTTTCCTAACTCTGAATCCTTAAAACTCAGAGCCAAGCAGTGTAGGTCTAATTGTGTCAGCTCTGAGAGACTGGGGCAGGGGAAAGGCCACCAGGTTTGGACTTGGACCATGTAGGTACCAGTAGCCCTCCTGTACAGATGAGAAGACTGTGACTTATCGAAGATAAAGGACTTGCTTAAGATCAGGGAGCCACCAAGGCAGAGGATGCGTCTGAAGGAAGCCACTTTTGTCTGACTCCAGAGTGTGAGCCCTTTCATCGGGGCACTGTACACAGACCTGTTACTTTTAGCATACGATCTGTTTCCCATTCAGCTTGGGGAAAGGAGTTGGCATCTTCATTTCAGTGAGACAGCACCTCAACAAGCAGCCTCCTGGAGCGCTCAGTGGGCAGGGACGCTACCCCAGAAAACTGGGGCGATTTGAGTTCCACAACAAGGAGGCGGCGGGTTCTTTGCTTGGATCTGGCTGAGATGACAACCCTGATTGCTCACCCAAGGAGTCGGACAGAAAGATCGATTCGTTCAGCTGACATAGACCAGAACCACACGGTGCTCGGTGCCATGGGAGCTGCAGCGGGGAGGTGGGCCCAGAGCCTCTTGAAAGAGCACGTGCTCTAGCAGGGAGCCCAGCGGGGACCATTACTCCACCCTCACCTGCCCATCAGCCAGCCTCACAGCTTTCCAAGGACACCCTCCCCAGGGCCCCAGGGCCCCAGGGCTTTCACACCCTCAGAGAGGTCCCCCCAATCCCCATCCTAACAACCACCCCAGCTTTAAGGTCAGAGGGCAATTTCTTCCTCCTAAAAACCTCTAAGAGCAGACCTCAGTTCAGCAACCTCTCCCACATCTCAGGGTCTGCAGCCCTCAGTTCAGACAGTTCCTTAGGTGCACAGCATATCCTGCCTTGTGTCATGACCACAGCGGGAAGAGCAGAGGTTCTGGACTGACCTCACAGCTACATCAGCCACAGCCTACCTGTGTGGCTTTGGCATGTTACTGAGCCTCTATGAACCTCTTTCCTCACTTGTAAAACAGAGTTCCTAATGCCTGCCTTGCTGGAGAAGTAAAGAGAAGTAACGGATTTACGCAGGGCCTGACTCCTGTTCGATGGATGGTCATTCCCTCTCCTTGGTCCTTCTCTTGCCATTTCCTTGCAGATTATACCATCCTTCAGGACAAAGACAGAACCTTATTGTTTGTTTATCCACATCCACACCCCCACACAGTCTCATGCACATAGATGCTGCCTGACAAAAGCTGCTGAATGAACGAGTCAACAACTGGAAGCCCATGGTCTAAATCACTCAGGCCATTCCTTTCATTCATCCATTTGTGGAACAAATGTGTCTTGAGTCCCAGCCAAGTGCCAGGCCAAGGATATAAAGGAGAAGTTGACAAGGTCCCTGCCCCGAAGGGCCCACAGGCTGTGATGAAACAGACAAGTGGGGCATTAAAGTCCAGCGTGATCACTGAGCTACAGGAGCCCAGAGGGGGCATCTGACTTGAGGAGGGTGGGAGCGAAGGCGTCAGGCAGTTTCCTGGGAGAGGTGGTGCCTGGGCCGACTCATGGACGTGAACTTCTGTTCATGTCTGTGCCTCTCCCTCCATTAGAATGGAAGTGCCATGAGGGCAGAGATTTTTGTTTTGTTCACTGCCGTACCCCAGCACCTAAAAGACCACCTGGTCCCTCGTAGGGCTCAGTCAGTATGTGTTGAATGAATGACTGAAGCAGGCGAAGCAGAGGGAGAGTGGTAGTCAGAGCCTTGGCGGCAGGAGACAGCGTGGCTCCTCTGAGTTCTTGCATCCCTTGCTCTTCTTTCAAGGGACACAATTACTCCTTACAGGGCTTGACCCTGTGAATCTCACAACAGCTCAGTGAGGTGAGCAAGGCAGATACAACCGTCTCTGCTCACCCATGGGGAAACTGATCTTTCGAGAGGGAAAGTGATTTACCCTTGGTCTCCTAGCAAATTGGTGGCCTTGCTGTGAGGAGAACTCAGGTGTCCCAGCTCTGAGGCCCAGCTCTAACCTGCCTCCCAGCTGCAGGACCAGAAGGCGGCTCTGCCCTCCAGGGACAGGCAGTGCAAACTGTGGGCACCCAGCTGAGTGGAGGGCCTCGATCTTCAAATCCAGAGAGGAGACCCCCTTCCTCAGCAGGCTGTGGCAGCCATAAGACTGGGAAGGCATACAAAATAATAGTGATTGTAATAAAGAGGAGGAGGGGAAGAATTGGAACTTTTCTATCATTATGAGAGATTTCTTTTAGTGTAACTGCTGGACATCATGTATTCCTCACCACAATCCCATGAAATGGATTTTCTTCCTTCACTTTTACAGATAAGAAACAGTTCAGAAAGGCTAATTAACTTGTCTGAGGCCACACAGCCAGTAAGTGGCAGACATGAATCATAAGCCATGTCTGTTGAGATTTTTACCATCTTTGCTCATCTACAAAAAGTAAGAGGTGTAGGATCACAGGTGTGATGCTGTGATGCTAAGATGCTATGTTCATGTGAGGGCCAGGAGGACCTCAGAGCCCTGGCCAAGAGGCACTGCCAAGGCCAGTTTCCTCCTGTCACCAGATTCAAGGGGCTTAGGTGCCTGGAAGGCCCATGGTTCTGGCTCAGAGCTTCTCCTGCTGCTATAGCTTGTCACACAACAGACATTCACAGATGTCAGGTCGGTGGCTAACACAGCTGGGACGCAAATGTAACCCAAACACCTAGGCTCCACCAGGCCTTGGAATAACCCAGAGCAGGTTAATGAAATGACTTGAATTTCACTCCAACTCAACCTCGAAACCTCCTTCAGTTATTTCTCCTGTGGTGGTTGAGTATTTTGGTTAATAGCCCAAGGTCCCAAAGTCAACTGGACTGAGATCAAACCCCATCTCTGCCACACTAGGTCATACCTTGAGCAAGTTCCGTAACATTCCTTAGTGTCAATTTCTTTATCTGCAAGATAGGAGTAGTAACGGATCCAGGTCTTGGGGTTGTTAGGAAGGTTGTAGCAGGCTGTGCATAGAAAGTATTCAATCCAGCACCTCACCTGGAGTAAAGGTTGAATGAATGGGAGTCGTTAGGAGGATTATTTCTGAGAACTTCTGGGGATGGCCTTGTGGGCTCCCAAATATGCTACCTGAGGGATGCCACCAGTGACCTCCATGGGAAGCCAAGGATCTGCCTCCTGAGGCTGTTCAAGCACTGAGGCAGCAAGTCATGCCTACTACACCAAAGCCACTTTCTGCTCTCAGTGATGGGAAGAATGTCCCACTTTGTCAGCAGAGGGTGGGGGAGCTGAAATGGTACTTCTTGCTCTCTCTCCCGTATGTCAGAGCCCCTCATGGTAGCAGCTCCTTCAACTCTAAGAAGTGGGCCTGCTGACCGACCGGACCCGTGGCTCTCACTCAGCATCATGACCATTTCATATTCCCGGGGCTCCTCAGTCCTCACACACATGGTCTTCCAGGATCCACGCCAGCCCATAACGTCTGAACCTCAGTGGATGCCACACTGTTTCTGGCTGCCCAGAATCTCCCAGTCTGAGTGGAAAAGACCCTAATAAGGGATTATTATGAAAAGCTTTAAGGGACAAACAGAGAAAGTATTGGGGGAGCACAGAGCGGGGAGATTTTCTTCTGCCTGGCCCATGTCAGGGAAGGTGATCTCACCATGTCACTAATGCCTCACAATGCTCCCAGACCCCCAGGTTAGCCCATGAGGGCTTGCATGATGCAGCCCCTAACCACCCCACCTCTAAAATGCACATGACCGCACTTCATCCTGCTGGAGAAGCTAGCATCTCTATTTCACAGCAAAGAAAATAAGGCTCAGAGATTTTAAATGATTTCCCTGCCCAAGGTCACATACAAGCTAGAATTTCAGCCTAAGCCTAACTCCAGAGTATGTGCTCTACGAATCACAAAGTCATTTTAAGAACTAAATGAAGGGAGCCGGCCCCGTGGCCGAGTGGTTAAGATCCAGCACTCCACCTCCGGGGTCCACAGTTCAGCCAGTTCGAATCCTGGGTGCGGACATGGCAGCGCTCATTAAGTTATGCTGAGGTGGCATCCCCACATGCCACAACTAGAAGGGCCCACAACTAAAAATACACAGCTATGTGCTGGGGGGGGCTTTGGGAGAAAAAGGAAAAATAAAATCTTTGGGAAAAAAAAAAGAACTAAATGAGGGGCCGGCCCGGTGGCGCAGCAGTTAAGTGCGCATGTTCCGCTTCGGCGGCCCAGGGTTCACTGGTTTGGATCCTGGGTGTGGACGTGGCACCACTTGGCAGGCCATGCTGTGGTAGGTGTCCCACATATAAACAAGAGGAAGATGGGCACGGATGTTAGCTCAGGGCCAGTCTTCCTCAGCAAATAGAGGAGGATTGACAGATGTTAGCTCAGGGCTGATCTTCCTCAAAAAAAAAAAACGAACGAAATGAGCAACTTTTGAAAACATGTTGGAAAGCATATGAGAGAAATTTAAGACACCATTCATAGTAAAAATCTTTTGAGTTAACTTGGAAATATTCTCTTCATCTTGTTCAAAATCCCCACGACATCCAACAATATTATCACCTCTAGATTTAGTCACTCTTAACACATCAAAGGAGACCAAAAGGATCAACATGAAGTGGCTTACAAAATCTCCTCTCTGGACGGGTGGGCAGGCACGGATTCTGGCAGACTTCTTCCCTGTGGATTATGGCAATACGGGACTCTACTCTGCCCTCAGCCGGAAGGAGCTGTCTGAAGCTCCTTGCTCTGAGCAGCATCAGGAGCAGAGAAGGTATGTACATCTGAGATGGGTTTGGGCCAGCTCCTCCCAAACTCATTTCCCATGGAGCACTGCTAAAGTAAGAATGTATTATCAGAACACTACCAAGAGGTCAGGACTTCCAGATTAAAGGAGACAGCCCAGCCTCTCACAAAACAATAGAGGTGTCACAAATTAACTACTACAAAGTTGATTCCTATTTCAAATAGACAATAACCACTGAGTATCACGGTCACATGCTGAAATTATATGACAAGTTGCAATTCATAGTAAAATTATCAACTATCTGAAATGCAACTCAATATGTGGTTGGTCAATGCATTAATATGAGAGCAAAGAAATATTTGTTGAAACAATGCATTTATGCATTGGAGAACAGTTCATGAACCTTGTAGGAATTCTTGATGTCTTGGTTCAGGTCCTCTGAGAAGCAAATATCAAGAGGGGATTAGATGTGGGAGAGATTTCTTGGAGAAAACACCTAAGATGGAAAATGGGCAAGGAGCCAGAGGAAACTGGGAGAGCTGGAAGACCATGGGGCAGGTAAGACCCCCATGGAGGACAGAGGAAGAAATTAAGATTGAGCAGGAAAAGTCTTCGACTGTGGTGCAATTCTAAGAAAGTTGTGGCAGGGCCACTGGAAAGTGCTCAATCCAAAATTGCCTATCAGAAGACTCTCTTGTCTCCCAGAATGGCCCTGCTTTCCTGTACTTGTCTGCTTGGTCACTGCCTGGGAGCAACCCACGGTAAGTATGGCCTCAGAGAGAATGTGATGTTGGATTTTAGCCATTACAGTTGGAGCACACACAACAGTTGGGTATGGCATACTATTTATTAAAGGCAATAATTATGTCACAGCTAGACCAGTCATAGAAATGTGTTTAGCTTTTATTATAAATATATTCTTCCAATAAGTTTTAAAACACACAAAAAAATCACTAGCTTTGATTGTGTTTTCAGAATATTTCATGAAGTTTCAGGAAACATTTTGGAAAATTCTAGATTCCATGGATTCCTGGCCAAGGGATCATTGGGATTGTAGAAAGAGATCACAAGACAGAGCTGGGAGATCTGAGTTCTTGACTGACTCTGTCACTAACTTGCTCTGGGAGCTTCTTCAAGTCACTTCTTTAGTGTCCACACCTTAAAATGGGTGCAGGGAAGAGAGGCTCCCACCTGTCTCTGGGAAGCTGCCATTCGGTGCCCCTTACAGACAGAGGGGCAGGCTCCTGGCCAGAGGGTTCTATGGCAATGTGGCCGCTTTTGTGCATCCAAGCCTGCTGGTACTGCACGGCTGACCTTGTGCCCACTTGGGTGTGCCAAGCAGGGACTTTGTTCCCCCACTCCCACCCCCGGCTTCTCCTGAGCAGACTGGCTCAACTTCTGGTCTGTGGTTTCTCTCTGTCAGCTGTCATAGCAGCTGCGGGTGCTGGGAGGAGAGAGGTTTGGGGAGGAGGCTGTGGTAGGCAGGAGGAAGGTGTCACCTTCCAAAGTAACCCCTGAGGAGAGACTGGTGGCCACTTTGAAGCAGACTCACCACCACCCTGTTTCCAGGAAAACCCCCAGAGGTTGTGTGAAGGAGGGGGCTTTTAAGAAATGTAGCCTGGTGCAAGGTCATAAGGCCTCCTTGACAGATGGGGGGACAAGCCAAGGGTCTGAAGGTCCAACCAGATTTGGAGGGGCATCAGGGAGCAGAACAAGGAGGAGGGCTCAAGGTTAGTGGTGAGGTCAGGGTATCAGATCCCCAAGAGCAGGGTCTGTGTCGCCCCCATCTGACTTCCCTGATGGTTGTGTCTGGTCTCCCATGAGATGAGAGGGTCCCACAGGGTGGTCTCTGTGTCTTGCATTAGATGGAGAGTTTCAGTGCAGCCTCATCCACTTGTCTCCTCAAGTCTAGCACAAAGAGTTTTTCTATCTCCCAGAAGTCTGTCTCCATCAGTGTCCGCTGCTTCTTATCTCCTCCACCCTGTCCTCCACCCCGAGGTCCAGCACTGCCACGCTCCTTCCAGAGCCGCTGGTTGATTTCTAGCTGCAGCTTTCTCTGGACTTTACTGCTTGTCTTTGGCCTCCTTCTCAGCACACGCAGGTTGGTTTTTTATCTGTTTGTTCTATCAGAACCCTTCCTTCCTCTCAAAGGGGCAGAGGCCTCCAGCTAACCCATCACCAGTGCACTCCAGACAATTAGCTCTAGCTCTGAGCACAGACAAACGGTCCACAAAATGGACCACGTCCAGTAAATAACAATAGCAGCCACCCCTGACTGCAGGCTGGCTGTGCACCGGGCACAATGTTCACTCCTTACACTGTCATCTCAGGTCATTACTTCCTTCAAGACTGTTATGGTGCTCCTACTGTGGACCAGCCCATCCTGGGTGCTGGAGATACCGCAGTCGAAAGCAGACTATGGTCCTTGCCCTCCTGGAGTTTCCATCCTCACAACAGCTCGGCAGGTAGGCATTATTGCTCTCATTTCATGTTACTTAAGATCACAAAGCCAGTAAGCAGACTCGATGTTCAAGCTCAGCTCTTTTTAAGGTCGAAGGCTTTTCAAGAAACATGAGATGTTGGACTCTACAAACTTAAACACTAGACTAATAGGAACACAGCTCCTGCATATCACTTTCAGTTTTAAAACACTTGGCTCCTTAAAGAGATGGCTGGTCTCGGTGCTGGGCTGGGAAAGTATGGGTGAGCCTGGAACAGTCTGAAATACCAGAAAGCAAGGACATGCTCAAAGAAAGATCAGGACACGTGGGTATCCTTCATCAGTTTGAAACGGTTCCCGCTCTCCACACTGGGGACAATTTAAGCATCAAAACAACTCATAGTAATGGATTATAGCCCATTCAAAACTGAGGAATCCATGAGTCCATTCTGATATGAACAAATGAATAAACAAATGGAGAAGGGAAAGCTCTTAATAAATGTAGAGAGAGAATGTAATTAGAAAATCACCAGGGGGCCGGCTCCGTGGCCGAGTGGTTAAGTTCGCGCACTCTGCTGCGGCGGCCCAGGGTTCGGATCCTGGTGCGGACATGGCACCGCTCGCTCCTCAGGCCACGTTGAAGTGGCGTCCCACATCCCACAGCTAGAAGGACTTGCAACTAGGATATACAACTATGTACAGGGGGGTTCGGGGAGATAAAGCAGAAAAAAAAAAAAGGAAGATTGGCAACAGTTGTTAGCTCAGGTGCCAATCTTAAAAATAAATAAATAAATAAATAAAATAAAATGAGAAAAGAAATCATGATAAATCACAAATTTTGAAAGCTGAAAAATACCACAATCACAAAACATATTTGTATTAATTAATTGCCTGGCGCACCTCTATACTACTTTTTAACAGACTAGCGGCTGGTATTTCATATTTCAAATTTCCAACTGTGATTCAAATATGTCATTTGCCCAAATTTTATAAAAATATGTGAGCACGTGACTTGGCTCCCCCCTCCCCTCCCCCAGCCTTGGGAGAGGCCCAGAAGCTTCAGTTAAATCTACTTCTGCTCCACTCCTTCTAGATAAAACGTTTTGAGCTCAGGAAGAGGATGAACAGGAATTCTCCTTCTCAAGCTTGGTTACTCTAGAAAGGCCCCAGAGACCTGCTGGCTCTCTCTCATCCCCTTCTCAAAAAAAAAAAAAAAAAAAAAATCAATTATCAAGAAAATTGAGTGGTGGGCCAAGTGGTTAAGTTCGGGCTCCACTTCAGTGGCGCAGGGTTTCTCCGGTTCGGATCCTGGGCGTGGACATGGCACTGCTCATCAAGTCATGCTGAGGCGGCATCCCACATGCCACAACTAGAAGGACCCACAACTAAAAATATACAACTATATACCGGGGTCTTTGGGGAGAAAATGGAAAAATAAAATCTTTTTAAAAAAAAAGAAAAGAAAATTGAGCCTTGGAAAATTGAGGGCTCCAGCTGTGTGCATCCTGCAATGGAAAGGGTTAAACCTCTGACCAAAGCTGAATGCAGCCACACACAGGCTTCTTCCCTCTCCTCTGAAGGGGCCCAGATCTTTCCTGCCTCAGGGTCTTTGCACGTTGTTCCCACTGTCTGAAACACAATCCCACCTTCACCTCTTTACCACATTGTCACTTAGTGAAGATTTAGGCATCTGTTATGTCTCAGTTTAAAAGTCAGTTCCTCAGGAGGGCTTTGCCTGATTGGTTTTCCCTTAAACTAAATCACTATAACTATTTATTCACTCTAATCCTACCCAGCTAGTGCCATGAAGTCTGGGACCCTGTTTGTCTCCTTCCTGCCCACATTTGTGCAGTCTGTGGCACAGTGTCTGAGGCACAGTGCGGCGCACAGTGGCGCTCAAATAGTTTTTTCTAAGGAATGAATGAACAAAGGAACTTGGTTCTCGTGGGTGAGGAAAGGGGAAATGTGGGGACAGAGTGCCCCCTGCTGGACACAGGGAGTACCGGGGGCCCAGGACGTCTCTGAGCTGGGAGAATAACGGAGTGGTAAATTTCTTACCTGTGGAATAGTCTAGGGGACCCCCAACCTCATGCCAAGAATCCTACCAATTTATGCCTTCTTACTTCTATCAGCTCCACCACAACTCTCCTCCCATCCTTCAGAGCGTAGTCTGACGCCTGCACTCATCCTGTCCCCCACTGCAGACCACCTCACCCCAAAGCTCCATAGCGACCATCACCTGGTCCTCCCCACAATTAATATCCTTCCCTCCTGGACCTTTAGCTTTGAATAAGAATGGGCCCAGATTCTTCCATCGATCCTCTTTCCTCCTCTTCCCTAATCAATCAATCAGAGTGATTGGCTGGGGCATTGGGGTGGATGTGGAGAGGGAATGGTGGGCAGGGAGCATGGA
Organism: Equus quagga; assembly: GCF_021613505.1. NCBI lineage: Eukaryota > Metazoa > Chordata > Mammalia > Perissodactyla > Equidae > Equus > Equus quagga. The sequence continues at coordinate 29,150,674 of NC_060271.1, read as the reverse complement.
AAGTTGGTGGGATGGGGGTGGGCGAGTGAGGGGGTTTCTGAAACAGAGTCCTGCTAACATTACGACCAGAAGAGTGGATTTATTCTTGGGGGGATGGGGGGGTTGAGAAGATTTCTTGGATGAGATATTTAGAAAATGGTGAATGAGAAATTCCTGCCTATTGCCTTGACTGAAAAAGAGTAAAACATCTCCAAATTATACAGCACAATGTTGGGGGGGTGGTCACAGAAGGAGATTGGGCGAAGAGAAATATAGAGGTTCAGTGAGGGAGGAATGAGCTCAGTAGACAGGATGGAGGCTTCCAGAGGAGCTTGGGGGTTCAGTGAGGGGAGTGGGGGCCCAGTGCTAAGGATGTGTGAGGGGCCAGAGGGCAGGAGGAAATCTTGGGCCCAGGTAAGAAGGAGAAGAGGATGAGGGTGGGGGTCAAGGAGAGAGAGAGGTCGCTCCTCCTCTGGTGGGAGGGGAGAACAGCTATACCTGTGTCTCCCCAGAACAGTTCCCATCCCTGGCCCCTCCCCTAGCAGTGCCCCAAGTGGGGCTGTAGAAGAGTGACAGTTACTTAATGACCCTTAGTCCTCCTAGCTCTTCTGAGCAGCCTGTGGTCACTGGAGGGCTAAAGGGGGCTGACACCAAAGTCCAGGTTATTGATCTCTGGCCCCAAAGGTCAGCTTCAGGGGCAGAGGGAGTGGTGTTGCCACAGTGGGAGCCTCGAGGGACCCCACAACAGTGAGGCTGTGCTGCACAGCCTGGTTTTCATGTCTGCATCCTCGGCTTCCCATGATCCTCCCCTCCCACACACATATGCACATACCCCACTCCATCCTTTCCTGCCTGAAACTTCTGCCTGTGAGATGTCTGGGAATAGACTCTTGGTGTCTGGCCTTTTGAGTAGTCAGGCGGAGCATAAAAGTAGGGACCTTGATGGAATTATTAGCTACTACTCCCACCCCCAAGACAAGGCCTTGGGAGTCCATGAACTCAGTTGAACTCAGTGGGATAGTACCAGTCTAGTAGTCAGGAAGGACGGTCTCAGTTTGCTGTATGGCCTTGGGCAAACCACTTAACCTCTATGGATCTTAGTTTTCTTATCTAGAAAATGAAGGGGTTGAATCAGATGAACTCTAATGTCCCTTCCAGATAAACAATTTAAGATTCTAAGGAATTAAGTGGGGATAGAGGCTGACAGTAGGCGTTGGGGTAGGAATCAGGTTAGGTTCAGGAGATGGTAAAAAGTATTCTTGGACTTAGAAATAAAACCTGGATTCTAATTTTGGTCATTATTAACCATAGAATCCTGGGCAAGTCATGCATTTATTCATTCAACAAACATTTAGTAAGCAATTACTCTACTCCAAGCGTTGTACTGTGTGCTGGGTACACAATGAACAAGGCAGACACAGTCCTTGGCCTCGTGGAGTTTACATTCTAGTAGTCAGTGGGAGAGAAAGACAAATAGGCAATTATAACAAAGTGGGGCAAATACTCTGTTGCAGAAGTGTAGGTACTGTAAGAACATATAAGGGCGGTGTTGGGTCAGGGAGGAGGCAGAGGCAAAGAGATCCTTGGGTGAAGTGACACTTACGTTGAAGCCTAAAGAATGAATAGTGATCAGCAAAGTGAAGTAAGAGAAATGGGTGTTTTGGGCAGAGGGGTAAGCATGGGGAAATACCAGGAAGAAAGAGAGCAAGGCCTATGGAGGCCCTGGAAGGCTAATTGTGACAGGAGTGAGGAGAGTAAGTTTGGAGGTAAGTCTGGTATTGGGGACAGGGACCTGCCTCACCTGCAAAACTGAGATAAGCACCCGCCAATCTTGCCTCTCTCATTTTTCCAGCAGTTTTCCTGGGTCTGGTGAGACAACTCATGGGAAAACACTTTGTGTTGGAAAAGCATTGTACAGAGTAATGCACAGACAATGTAAAGAGGCTGCGGATCACTGAAGATCCAGCTGCGTAAACCTGGCTTTTGACTAACTTCCACAGGAACAGTGGGAAATTAACCAAAATTGAGGCATTGAGCCTCTAACAAATTTATCCAAGGTCACACAACTAGGGAAGGGTGGGATGGGAGTTTGAACAGACAGCTCGGCCCTAGAATCTTTGCAAAAGAGGGAATGGACTGGTTCTAAAGACCCCAGTGGGTAAAGGCTATAGAGATCAGTTTCAATTCAATGAAAGAAAGAACTTTCTAAAAATCCCAAATATCCAGGGATGGGCAAGGCTTCCAGAAGCAGTAAGCTCCCTGTTGCTGGAGGTTTGCTAGCTGAGTCTAGAAAATGGTTGATAGCAAGCTTGAGGTCTGGGAGGGAATCAGCTGATCTGCAAGATCACTTTTGGCTCTGAGAGTCTTAGAATCAAGGATCCTGGGTCTCCTTTCTCTTTGCTCCACACCCACTCCTTTAATAGAATAGCAGTGGAGGCATCTCTTCTCGGAAACTCAGAGTGCTGCTTGTATTCAGAAGAGTCTGGAGGGGAGAACGGACAGCTCCCACGCATCTGTCCTTCTGTCGTCCTTCCTCCACCATAGCCAAACCACAGGCGCCCAGTGGTGAAGAAAGGGAAGGGACAGTTCCCTGTCATCTGGAGGCCTTGACTCTGAAGTGACTTATATGGAGTTTGGTGAGGTCTCAGAAGTCATCACTGAGATTCAGTGTAGCCTAGTAATTCAGAGCACAGGCTACGGCATCAGACACTTCCTGTTTCCTCATCTTGAAAGTGGAGACAATAAGTCCCACATCCTGAGGTTACTGGGAGATTACATGAGCTAATGTAGGGTCTTGACACGTGGCACCTCGTATACTCTCACACATATTAACTTATTTTGTTGTTGTTACTTGCTGGGAGAATTTGAGGAAGCTGTTCAAATAGTCAGAGCTTTAGTTTTCTCTTCTGTTAAATGGAGAGAACACTTCCCTCATAGGGTGGTTGGAGGGGGCTATGTCCACACACAGCAGAAAGTAACAGATGCTATTTCTCTCCTTACTCTAAAGGAGGGGTGTCAGGGATACTTCAGCACTTTTTGTCCTATTCTTGACATGTAATTATCACAAATACAGCGAGCAGGAAGAGGCCTTAGAGATCATAAATCTACTCTCCTATTTGATAGATGGGGAAGCATCAAGGTCACACAGTGAGTTAGGGACAGAGCTAGGACTAGAACCCAGAACTTTCTTGCCATACCATTCTATCTCTATTATTGACAAAATGTTGAATGAATGCATGATTGAAGATTGAATGAAAAATACGGTATTCTCCATATGTCCTCACAGGAACATGGAGGACTTGCTGACACGGGAACAAAACATCGCTGCTGTTCCTCAAATAAGCTGTTCACTTTCAAGCTTCCTTGTTTTCATTTCTGCCATTGCTTTCTTCTGGAATGCCCCACCGTCCCTGGCTTTCACAATTCTTACAAGTTCCAATGCAATGCCACTCCCCCAGGAGGGTTTCCATAGCATATAATACATGTTAGCTTCCGTTCTTCCCACAGAACGTTATACATGCCTCTATTGTACATCCCAGCCAGTCTGATACATTTGTCTAGTTATGTATCTGTCCTCTCTACTAGTTTTCTCCCCACTAAACAGATATGGAAACCAAAGTTCAGAAGCCAATACTGAATTCGAATCCCCATTCCCTGGTTGAAAAGGAGTACTAGGAAACCTGAGTTTCTAGTTCTTGTTATTAACTAGTTACAAGGCTTTGAACAAGTCACTTGGACTTTAGGTCGTTTCCACATTTACAAAGTGGAGCGAGAGGAAAACAAAGTCTAAAGATACTATAGAATTTCTAAGCCTCTTTGAGTGGAAGAATTGTAGATTATGGAACCTGAATGCTGATTCCAGAGTCAGCCTACCAGGGTTTGAACTCTGACTCTAATCACTTACTCCATGACCCTCACCATGTTGCTTAACCCTCTGTGCTCAGCTTTTTCTGTAAGACAGGAGCAATAACCATGCCTGTCTCATGAGTTTGATGTGAGGATTAAATGCAATAACTTACGTAAAGCACTCAGCACTGTACCTGGCACATGGCAAACCTTCAAAAAGCGTTAACTATCATAATTTTTGTTTTTAAGATTGGCACCTAAGCTAACATCTGTTGCCAATCTTTTTTTTTCTTTCTTCTTCTTCTCCCCAAAGCTCCCCAGTATGTAGTTGTATATTCTAGTTGCAGGTCCTTCTGGTTGTGCTGTGTGGGATGCCACCTCAGCATGGCTTGATGAGCAGCGCTAGGTCCATGCCCAGGATCCGAACCGATGAAACCCTGGGCCGCCGTGAAGCAGAGCACACGAACTTAACCACTCGGCCATGGGGCCGGCCCCATTACTTATCATACTTTTTATTCCACTGATAATTCTTGGTTCACAACCTTAGAATCTAGAAAAGACATCTCCAACTTCAGTGTCCTCCAAGCAAGCCCAGTGCCTTTATTCATTTTCTAGCCATGAGCACTGCAGAGTGGTAAAGAGTGTGGCTTTGAAACCATCAAAAAAGTAAGGATAAACACAACACATTTAGGCTTGTAAGGTCCAGAAAATTTCCCTCCCATGCACCCTTTCTCGGGTGGTTGCTTGAGGATGTGCTTCTCAAGAGTGAACCAAGAAGGAGTTGGATACGAGGTCCAGGAAACAGTAGCTCTAAACATGTAGTGAGAGGTTGTGAGGGTGACAAGGTGACAGCTGTGAAGCAAACCTGGAGAGCAACCAGAAGGGAAGGCCTCAGGAAAGAGACTCTTGGAAAAATGAGGATTTTGTGGAAAAAATATGACGGGGCTCTTAAAACATAATTGAGGATATTTCAATGACAAATACTGCGGGAAAGAGAGATAGGCAGTTAGAGAGTCCAGGGAAAATAAAACACAGTACAAGAAAAGGAATTTCATCCTAGTATAGGATTTGGCAATGCAGGGAACATTTCCATAATCATGACAATGTAAACATTGGTTACCAAGTTAGTTGAAAATGGTAATTTAACTGTACTGGGAGAAAGGGGAAAGGGGAGGTGTGTCCTGTAAGAATGGTAAGTCCTCATCCACTGTAACAGGAAATCAATAGATAATATTTAAAATTGATAAATCAAGGAACAGAGCTACATGCATATTATTTAGAGATATACAAATATCCTCTAGAAGAAATGACTCAAAGAGTGGTTGCCTCGTGGGAATGGAGGGGGTGGGGTAGTCAGGGGACTGTTGTTTTTCATTATAATTCTTTCAATACTAATTGATTTTTTTAACCACATGCATTAATCACTTTAACTGTAAAAAAAAATAAGTAAAGAAGAAGAAGAATATTGGAGTGAGCTAAACCTGGGATGCGCTCTTTGTGATTTGTGAGTCAAGGCAAATCACTTAACTCCACTAGGTCTCAGTTTCCTCTCCAGTAAAATAGGGATCATATTAGAATGGGTAAGGACAGAAGGAGACAAGAACACAAAGCACTTAGTGCATACCTGGTATACAATCAGCTCTCAATAAACAGTGACTGCAGAGTCAGGGAAGAGTAGGCTAAAGCAGCACTGGGGAAATGACAGCATTTGGTTAGGCATCCTGCTTCCTGTGCCCATGGTACCTGACAATCATTGAACACATACAAATTGACACCAGGTGAATGACAGCTGGATAAGTTGTGACCCACAGGGCAGACTGGAGTCACAGTGAGGATCCCTGAAAGGAGCAGCAGCCATGAGGGAAATTACCGTTGGCCATGGCAAATTCCACTGAAGAGGACACCTGGTGAGGTACAGTCACTGGACAGTGGGCTATAGCAGGCTCATCATTTCCTCCTCTTGCCTGTACCTTGTGGGGGATGTGTCAGAAGGAAAAGATTTAGAGGCTGTCAGGGTGAGGGTCAGAGGTCAGCTGGGGTCAGGAAGTCTATTTCGCTGAGGTCACTCTCGTCTCCTTTCAATGTAATGAAGCCATTATTGGTGAAAGCAAGTGCCTGGCGTCTTGCTCTGTGAAGCAAGGCCCGCATGGGGAGCAGGACTGAAAGAAGGAAGGGGACTCCCTTGGCTCATCCTCCTTCTGCCAATTCAACAGGCCTAAGAGGTGAGAGGTGCACAATCCTGCCTGATGTAGGAAGCCCTAGTCCCTGGAGTGGGATGAAGATGACAGCATGGGGTGAAAGCAGATTGTTTCTCAGGGTAATTAGGAGTGCTCCCTCTCTCTCTCACACACACACACATGAATCATATCACTTTAGAATGTCAAAACTGGAAGAAACATTTGTCTAACAACTGATCCAACTCCTTCATTTTACTCTTAAATGGTAAAACTGGGTACCTATCTTGAGATCACAGAGCAAATTAACTATATATACTATACAGTTTACTTAATTACTTGTTTATTGGAATGTAAGCTCTGTGAGGGCAGGAATTTTATCTGTTCTGTTCACTGATGAATCCCCAGTGCTTCAAACAGTGCCACCTGACACATAATAGATGCTCAACAAATATTTGTTAGGTGAGTGAGTGAACGAGCGGATGAATGAATGGGAACACTCTACATGTTGTATTCCCTTTCTGATGAATCACAGAGCATGCTACCATACTAAAGGCTTAAAAAATCCTGCATAGGAAACCTAGTATGTTAACTTTTCCAAATAATTTCACTTTTAAAAAAAGGTAAGATGTATTAATCATCAGGAACTAGTGTCCTGAGGGACACACTGTGGGAAATACTGTTCTCAGATGCACTCCATCATTCATGTTAGCAGATGTTCAGGGTTTTAACTCCAAACAACCACCTTGGACCCCACAGAGTTCTCAAAACACTTCAGAAATTGGAGCTGGATGTGGATGATTGTCCAAAAGAGGACCTGCTTCAGCTCTGGCCAGCTCTTTGATTTAGAAAGTCAGGGAGTTTGGGGGAGGGTGATCAATAGAAGTGACAGACTAGAGCTCTGGCCCAGGGAAGAGGAATCACAAGCTTGGGTCTTATTTACTATCATATTGAATGTATAGTTTCCCTCCACAGCCTTTTTACTTGCACATATCTTATTCCTTATTGGTAAAATGGAGATAGCACCAGTCACAATAACAACATACTAGGACTGTAGAAAGAATGTGAGTTTTGGAGTCAAACATGTGGGTTCAAATCTGGCTCTGCTGAGCTACATTATTGGGCAAGCTACATTGATTCATTAAGTTTCAGTTTCCTCACCTGTAAGGCTGGAATATTAATATCTATTACTCAGAGTTATTGACAGGCTTGAATGAGATAAGAAAAGTGCCTGTAATATAAATAATAGCTATTATTATTATTACCTATCCAAATATAAGCTCCTCAAAGGTGGGATTTTTGTTTGTATTGTTTATTGACATATTTCCAGCACTTAGAACAGTGCCTGCCACAGAGGAAGCACTCAGTAAGTATTTTTTAAATGTTAAATGAGTTATGGTTACTAAGACCTCTTTCAGGTCTTCCTTTTATGAAGATATGAACCTACAGAAGAGGGACCCGGCAAAGTACTTTAAAGGGAGGATGTTCTTTGTGTTAATACTAGACACTTTTGCCTTGTCTAAAGAGCTCTTTTTTTTTCTTTTACCTAGATATTACTATTCCCAGAAACCAATACACAAGAAACTTACAATACTTAGCTATATCGAGTCTTATCTCCCTAACTAGACCATAACTTCTTGGAAAGCAGGGAATGTTTCTTCTTTACTTTTTGGGGATACATTTTTGGTCACCATACTATTTAGTGAATATTACTTATCTGATTCCTCCACCAAACTTTTGAACTAGCACAATGGCTGCATCATAGTAGGTACCGAATAAGTTTTCATTGACACAGGGACCAAAGAGAGTAAGAAGGTTTGGTCAGGAGTCCCCATCTTCCACATGGAGACAACCCATTGGGGATGAAGAATCAATTATGTTGGGAGCCATGTGTCCCTTCCTAAAGCATCCTCTGCCTCCACATATGCAACTTTAAGAGGTCCTGAAGCCCCCCGGGTTTGAATTGTTTAGACTTCAGAGGTGAAGCCTAGGAGAATAAATATTATGACTATTGTAATAACATTCACTATTTCAATTAAAGCCTATTCAGGAAACTCTTTTTGGGTGTCTTCTGTGGGCCAGGCTCTGGTAAGGATGTGGGAGAAGATGTAGAAATAAATAACACATGAGTGGCCCCAGTCCTCAGGGAGCAAGTGATCCAGCAGGTTCTAGATCATAGAGACAAGTATGTGCACAATAGCTATAATAATAATAACAATTTACATTATTAAAAACTAACTACGTGTAAGGCACTATCTAAAAAGCTTTACCTACATGACCTAACTTTATCCTCAAAATAACTCTGAGAGTTAAATATTCTCATTATCACCACTGGACAGAGAAGGAAACTGAGGCATAGAGAGGTTAAAAAAGTCACCCCAGGTCACAGAGTTGTAAATGGTAGAGCTGATTTTCACACATGGGCAAGCTGACTCCAACACCTGTGCTCCTATGAAAAACGCTAATAATTAGGGAAGTGATTTGAAAACAGAGATTAATCTCTTCTCTACTTTTGTTTTCTTTGAATCGGAAAATATTATCTTCTCCTCCCTCACCCTTTATGGCCAAATGCATAGTTACACCCATTTTTCTGAAGAGGAGCTTGAGATACTGCACGGCTCTCACAGAATCCTGTACTGCTGGAAATGCCTTCTCTTTAGCGCTCAAGAAAGTACTTTCATTCGTCTCAAGTGTGTTAGGGTCACTGGGGGGTTGAGAAAAATCAGGTTTTCTGGGAAGGACTTGGAGATGGGAACTCAAGAAGGCATTCTCGAAGCTGGGAGCCAGGAAAGCGTGGCTTTATTCAGCACCGTGGACAGAGCTTCCTGAGCCCTCAGGACCCTGGACAGAGAAGCTAGTTGCGCCTGCTGGGGAACAAATCTCTCTTGAGAGTGCACCAAGTGAAACCAGCGTGAAACTCCCTTTTCCCTCTCTTTTCTTCAGCCAGACCTCAGTCACCTGCTCCTGAATCTTAGCAACAGAGGTAGGGGGAATGAATATATTTTAAGGGCGCTAATAACAGGAGGGGATAAGACCGTTGGGTGGGGAGAATTATATAAATAAAAATGGCTTTGGCTGATGTACTTGGATAACTCTTGGAAAATCTAAATTAGGGTCCTCAGTTGGTAGTGGAGCATTGTTAATGATATTTGTTAATGATATGTATTTTTTTAGGCTGAGTAGAAAAGGCCACCGTTGTCCTTTTTATCGCCCAAAGTCATATTCCCTATCCCTTACCCTCAAGTTTTAGCCTCTTGGAGAGCATTCCATGTAGGAAAGAGACAGAAATAATCTCTCCTCAGCCCCTTCCTCCGCTCCCCATCTTCCCCTTCCCTACCCCCACTCATCCCATTTCTCTCTTTCTCAAATGTATACGTGCACGAACACACACGGGCACAGGATAAGAAGCACGAGAGGCTCTGCACATTTGGTGGAGAAGATCAAATTCAGAGCAAGCGGATGCCCCCGAAAGCAGGCTCTGTCCCTTTAAATGGGTTGTAGCAGTGGGGGAGGGGAACTGGCCGGAGCTGGCATTGTCCAGTTTGAACTGAGCACCGGAAGTGAAGGGGCAGGGCCAGGGCCGTGCTCTGAGCCCCGGGCCATTGTCCATCTCCGACCAGGGCACTAGCCACCCCCCTGGCCAACCCTCTTTATCTCCTAGAAGGGGAGGCTACCTCTTCAAATGAGGAGATCTCCTACTCTAGTTCCCACACCAACTCCACTATGGGGAGGGGAGCACACTTTAGGATGGAACTCTGAAACGAGGAGGGTCTGGGAACCTAAGAGTGTCCGGAGTACTGGAGGAAATGCTTCCACCCACCTACCCACTTAGTCCTTCTCTCAGCAACGAAAAGGGACAGGGTGGGGATAGGGGCAAGCTGAGGGCAGCTGACAGAGAGAAGAACACACTACAAGCCTCTTTGGGTTCCTAATGCTCTCCCAGGGAGGTCCACGTGGGGCCAATTTTAGACAGATGTGGAAAGAAAGAAGGAAGGATTCTTTACACAGAATCAATTAGGAGTGCTTTGAGAGATCCAGAAAAACTCAGTCGGAAACTCGGAGGCAGAGACATTAAGTTAGGCAGAGACAGACAGACTTTGGGAGGTAATGCCTTGGTCAGGACTGGAGATCAGCCCTGCTGGGTCTCCAGCCTCCCCCCTGCTTCCCCATCCCAGGCTTCCTAGTGTCCTGAACTCCAGGTCTATCTAAGCACACGGGGGTGGGGGTGAGGGCGGGTCAGCGCCAAGCAGCCGGGTCAGCTCCGAGGCCTGAAGGGGAAGGGAGGGGGAGGGGAGCGTAAGGGCTGGGGGAGGGGGAGGGCTCATCCATTTCTCCCTTGACAGGTGGTTTGTGTCTCTGATTGGCCAGCGCTGCCAGGCTCACACCTCCCTCCCCCAACTCTCTGGAATGTATAATTATCTGCGCGGGGGGTGGGGGTGGTGTGTGAGTGTGTGTGGGAGCAGTCACATGGTTTTAAAACTACCCCCCCACACAGGCCCCCCACCTGTATGCTGCTTTGGGGACCCCTACCGAGTCCTTAAAGTGCAGGATCCCAAATTCCGGGGTAGTCAATACTTCTAGGGCTGATGGCCCCCATCTCCAGATGTGTGTGTGGGGAGGGGGTGTCAAACCTCAAGGTTCTGAGAAGGGACACCCCAGAGGTGTCAGAGACCGCAGGGGTGGGGGAGGGCCGGAGCTGGAGCCGAGGGAAAGGGAGGGGAAAGGAGAGGGAGGGGAGGGGAGGGGGCTACCCGCGGGGGGTTGGGTCATTGTCTTTTAGAATTTGGGAGCCTTTGAAAAGCCGTGGGCCCTCCCACCGCTATTGTGCTGGGGAAGATGTAGCAGCCTCTTCTCCGAGCCACCCCTTTGCCTCCGGACTTCTCTGGGGCCAGCAGCGGCCGGACCAGGGGCCCGGGGCCGCGGGCTCAGCCGACTACCATGGGCTCTGTGTCAAACCAGCAGTTTGCAGGTTCGAGCTGGGGACGTGGTGGGGACACCTTAGGCTGAAGGGGCGCCCAGGAGCCACATAAAAGGGAGGTGGGGAAGTGTCCCCAGGCTGGCTGAAGGACCCCAAGTCCGGGTGGCCTCTTGCTTCAGGGGGCCACCTCTGGGGTAAGGAACCCTGGTGTCCCAGCGGCGTGCAGGCAAGGCTACAAGGGCAGGGGGGCAAAGAGAAGAGGAGGGACCTGTCTGGCCGTCTGTCCCCGGGCAGCATGTTGTGAGAAGAAGAGCAAAACTTTCGGGGCACCACTGGCCTCAGTGTAAGCCTGGGGAGCGCGGGAGGCTGCCAGGACAGCTCTTTTTTCACTGGCTGCTTGGTAGCTGCAGCCTGGATGTCCACCCACGAGGGCTGGACATTGGGGTCTCCATCCTGGGTCTCCGAGAGGGCCCTCCAATTCCGTGGTCCCCCATCTGAGCGCCCTCCCAATCTCCAGGTGGCTGCGCCAAGGCGCCAGAGGAGTCGCAGGAGGACGCGGCCGGGCCCGCAGAGGAGCCCCAGCTGCTGCACGGTGCCGGCATCTGTAAGTGGTTCAACGTGCGCATGGGGTTCGGCTTCCTGTCCATGACCGCCCGCGCCGGGGTCGCGCTCGACCCCCCAGTGGATGTCTTTGTGCACCAGGTGAGACCGATTCTCGTAACTTTGCCGGGGGAAGGGGATGTTGGCGCGTATATCCTAGGGTAGGCGGAGGGACTTGGTATTGGATTGAGGGAGATAAGAGCCCTCATTGTGCGTTCCCATCTTTGCCATGGCACCCCAGTTCTGAGTCCCCGTTAATTCCAATGGGACAAGAATGCAGGCCAGAGCCGATTATAAGCACCCCCCCACCCCTTCCAGGAACCCCTCTGGTTTACCACGTGTCTGTTACCTCTTTCCCCTGGGAAGGGGGCAGGGGGCAGGGAGGTGACCCCATGTGGCAGAAACTAAGGTTGTATTGTGCTTGCCGGTGGGGGGAGGGCGAGCAGGCCGGTCAGGGAAGCACATGCCTGGCCAGATCAGGGCCCTGAGCGCCCAGCGCCTTTCACTAACGTGTGAATGGAGCTCCCCAGGAGAGAGAGAGGAAGGAAAGCCTACTCCAGGACCCAATGGTAGTAAAGCTGAGAAGTCAGCTGGGTCTCCTCACCCAGGTGGTCACCCAAAACTCAAGCCCTGGGGTCTGGTGGGTTTGGCAGATCCTTGAAGGATCTCTTTGGGGACTTGAAAACTCCTCCAGAGGACCTGTCTCAGGCACACAACACACTTCTCTGACTGTCCAATTTGGTGGCTTTTGCTGTCCAGTTCCTACTAGGAAGGAAAATCTAAGGAGCCCAGGCCCTAGATCCCTGGGCCAGGCTGGGAGGGAGTTAGGTCGCAACCCCAAGTTCTCAGTTAAAGCAAGGCAACACAGTAGGGGTGAAATTCAGTGTCGCAGGGCAGGGGGTGGAGGGAGGCTAGCCTCTGGACCTATTCTCCTCAGCTTGGCATTTATGGCCCTAGACAGCCATTGATTGCTAGCCTAACATTCTTAGCCTCAAACAAGGAGTCAGAGACTTCACATTTCCCTCCTCCCTGGCCTCCCCTTCCTCTCACCCCATCCTGAATATCTTAGAAGCATTCCGGTGGTCCTGGGACACCAGCCACCCCTAACAACCGTGTAAAGGAAGTTGCTGCCTGTGTCCCTTCCCCCTTTGGAGTTTAGGGCTGGACCTGGGAAGAAGAAATTGCTAATCCCAGGTCCAGGAGGTTGACACCCAGGCCGGGCAGGGAGGGGTTACTTCGGGGAGGTTGGCTTTAGGAGGTGTGGGGGAGGGGAAAGGAGGATGTGGGGATTAAGGGTTGGAGCCTGAGGGATGGTATTCTGGAGGGGGAGGGGTGGAGAAGGGAGATGGTGGGTGGACTGGTTGGAAGCAGCAGGGAAGTCTCGGAACACAGCTCTCAGTGAGGACGTAGAGTTGGGGGATAGAGGATGCAGGGAGATGGGGACCCGCCAGTTAATGTTGGCAACTTGGGGTCACTGGGATACTCAAACATCTGCCAGGAGGGCCTGCGAAGAATGCTTACCTACCCTCTTGCTGCACCCTGTTCTACCTCCCTTACCCCATCAGACATCTAGTTCTGGCTGGTAGCTTTGCCCCCTTCCTGTCTCATTTACATATGTGAATGATAACCCACAGGAAGTAATTGTGGGAGAAAGAAGGGAATTGGCCTCTTTAGATCTATTAAATCACTTTATTACAGGAACCACCTTTGAATGGCCCTCCACAGCAGGGTGGCCAGCTCCCCTACTCTCCCATTTATCTGATCACAAAGAGATTAAAATCTCTCCTGGTCTGGAGATAGACTGGACAGCTTCCCCAATTTTGGGAGGCTTGGAATAAGAGTCAGACCCAACATTTTCTTGCCTTCCTTCTAAAGGCTGCTAAATTAGGGAGGGGCTGAAGGGAATGTAGCCCCTCGTCATCTAGGATTCCTTAGTGATATCCAAATCCCGAGGAAGGTTTTCCTGAGCAAATGGACCCATGCCTCAGCCCACTTAAACAGGATCGAAAGCAACTGAAAGTCTTGCATGGCACAGAGGAAAGCAGGGACCTTCCGGCTTGGGGAGTAGAGCCCACAACAAGCCTTTTCAGATGGGTTAGCTGGGAGATGATCTGGACTTTGGGGTTTTTGAATGTCTGGGGGCAGTCCACAGTTGAATAAGTTATCAGGAGGGAGTTGAACTGGGACAGGAGTCAAGAATTTGTAACCTCACTACCACCACCACCACTACTTCCCGCCTCAAACAGTCACAGGATACTGATGGAAATTCCCTGAGCCTTACCCGGTAGCTCTGTCTTTATGAGAGCACATGGCTGGAGCTTAAGTTGATCCTCAAACCCGACTGTAGCAGTAAGTTAGACTAGTGATTCCAGTCCCTGCACTTGAGAAATCTGAAATAACTCTGGAAATCTAATGTAGATGCAGGATGATCCCTAAAAATTGTTCTGGGGAAGAAAGTGTTCCCAAAGTGGAGGGAGGGTAAGACATTTCTCTTTAATAAGAAAACCTCCCCTTCTTTTGCTGCTGGTGGTGAGCACTCCGGAGTTGGGGTGTCCGTGGTGAGAAGGATAATTGTCCTAAGAAAACATCTGCCAAGGGAGAGGATCAAGGGAGTCTTTCTAAGGAGAGAGGAAGGAGGAAAGCAGTTTAACATTTCCTTTTCCCTGCAAGATTGGGTCTTTTGGTTCCCAACACACTGTTCACTGCTCCCTCAAACAATTTACGCCCCCCCAGGAGTGGGAAAGAAAACCCACCCTTAGCCTTTAAAGAAACCAAACAAACCAGAAAGCAAGGAGATTTCTCAAAGCCTTTTTATGCAGCCACAAGTCTTCGGATCTAGAACTCGCTGCCTGTCCCTGGGGTGCAGGCGAATTTAAGAATGATAATAAAGGCAGACAGCCAGCCCTTAAATCAAGGTTTATCAACCTCAGCACTACTGACATATTTTGAGCAGAATAAGTCCTCGTTCTGGGCATCCCTCAGTTGTGACAACCAGAAATGTCTCTAGACATTGCCAAATGAAACACAATTATACAGGGGAAGCTGGATCAAGAGAGAGCTAAACCATCTCCTGTTTTCCTGAGATTGACCAAGAATTCTGAGCACTCTGTGGCCATTTTAAGAGTTTGGGCTTAACTCATGCTTCCTGGGGCTCAACTTCCAAACTCCCAAGATTTGTAGAAATTTGAAAATGAGAAAAAGTCCCTGCTTTCTCCTGCAGCTCCTCAGAACTCAAATATGTTTAAAATGGCTTTCTGGCTAAAATGCTGCGTTAGAAGGCTTGGAGGCAAAAGAAGAGCCCAAATTTGACCCAGGGACTGAGTTTGGGTTAGGCGAATAAGTTTTCAGTACTAACTGTTGAAACTGCTGAAGCCATGAGGCTTCCTTTTTCTGAATGGATGATTGTGGGAGGTGAGAGCAACTCCAGGCAATGTCCAGATTAGGACTCTGGGGTTTGGGGGGAGGGGAGAATGTAAAGGGATCTTTCTCACCTGGTTTATAACCTTACTGGTGCCTCTGATTACTCACTTCATGTCTAGTTAGTGATACACTTGTTTATTCTCTCCCCTAACTAACCTGTAAGCTCTTTGAAAAGAGGGACTAGCTGTCTTAGTTTTCTAGTACACACATGGAGGGCTGAAGAAATGAACAGGAAGGAGTAAAGGGCTCCTGAAGAATCAGGAGTACACTAACGGTTTGGGGTCTTTGTCAACAGAGGTCTTCCTTCAGAGAAACAGACAGGAGATAGGGAAGGAATGTTAACTGATAGCTGCTCTTTCTAGACTAGTGTCTAGAATGGTTGTGGTTGAACCCTAGAGAGGATCCTCTTGTTTTTGTTCATGGACTGGAAACTATGGGTTTGGTGGTCATTCATTAGTCATTTCATTTCCATCTTAACAGGAAAAATCTGATTTTTTTTAAGTGAATCACTTTGATTTTTGGAAAGTTGGTAGAGACTACATGGGTTAGTTTAAGCAATTTGAGATCTTCTTGGGTCCTCTTTCTGAGAAAACATGCTTTCTACACAATGTCCCAAGAAAAGGTTGTGCCACCATCCTAAGCGAAGCTTCCAAGATGAGAAACTTGTACCTTGTAGTTGGTGGCACTACTGCTTGCCCTGTAAATGGTTTTCAGAGACTTGACCCAGGGCTAAGTCACATCTCAACATTCCTAATTCCACTGTCACACTCCCTACTCTACTGGAATTCCCTGTTTTGGGGGAAAACTGCCCAAGGCAAAACCTCCACTCCTTCTTCCTGCAGGCAGGAATAACAATTACATTCTATGTTAAGTCCACCTGGGAGGGCAGAGGAGGTGGAGGAGGAGAAGGAGAAAACTTTCAGGAATAGTCTGCAATTAGCACAGACTAATTTTAAATTATCTCAGTTTGGAGTTACTTAATTCAAAGAGGAAACCAAAGTCCAAGGAGAATGAATGGCTTTTGTCAACAGTAGAGCACAACTGGGTTTCTGGCTTAAAACTCCAGGATCCTTTCTTCGGCACCCCTTGAATGGGTGAGGGCTGGGTGAGAAGTAAGCCCTCCATCTTTATAGGGACCCACCCTGGGCTGCGTCCTCATTAGAGTTCAGTCCCTTTGAAACTCCTTCCTAAGTACAGAGGGGAACTGCCCTAAGGAGCTGGGAGATAAATTTAGCTGAAGTCTTGTTTGCAGTTTGGAACCAAGCAGCTCCTTCCGTTCTTCCTGCTCCTTGCTCCCTCTGGCTGCCTTTGTAGAGACTAGGCTGATGAGCAGCACCATCTGGTGGAGAACTCCAGGCAGGAGCTGGTGGTCCTGGCCGTGTTTGAGCAGAGGTGATGTGGGGGGTTGTCTGCTTGCAGACTTTGATTCTGGACACATCTCTTTCCCCCACCCTCCCTGACACACACCATCAAATAAATGGCTTCTGGGAGAACTTGTTGGTTTCCTAGCCCTACCAAACCCTACCTTCAGGAATGAAGCCCAGGCTGGACTGTGAGGATACCTCAGGACTGAGTCATTAAAATTACTTTCATCTGCCTTTCATTTTTTAAATATAGCTACCAGGAAATTTTAAAAAATATATATATATGCAAATTGTATTATTGCATAACCCTAGCTATAGGGTAAGGCTGGTTGCAATCGGCCCCTCTGCCTCTCACTGTGAATTTGGGCAAAGTGCTTAACCCCTCTGTCTCCAGGACCTCAGCTTTAACATGGGGTTATAAGAAGGCCTACCCCACAGGTTTGGCGTGAGGCTTAAATGCATTACAACATGTAAAGTGCTTAGAACATTGCTTAGCCTGTAGTAAGCATAATAAATATTAGTAATTTTGGATAGCAGAGAACTTAGTTTAATCCAAAAATGTTTGTGCACAGCTAGGCACCTAGAACTGAGGGTATAGCCATGCACTTTATTGTCTTGAGCTAGAATGGCGCTGGGTGTTGCAGAAAAGCCAGGAACCCCAATTTCGATCCCTGCGACCAAAACAAGTATCCTGAAATTTTGACTCTGGGCCACTTCTGTAGAAAGGAGTGACGTGACTAAAATGGGCAATGTTGGAGCTGGATGGGACCTGGTTATCATTAAGTCTGATCCCCCGCTTTTACAAATAGTTAAGAGCCAGAGCTCGTCCAGGTTTCATAGAGCAAGTTGAGGGAAACTCAAGTTGCAGTGTACTTTTTTTACTCTTCCACATTGCCTGTGTGACCCTAAGGTCTCATCTATCTCTAAACTTAGAAAAGCATAAGTTGATGCTGAGGGAAGGTTAGAGTAGGTAGTGGTGAGGTATTTAGGGAGCAGAAGGCCTAAGTCCTTCAGGACCATCCAAAAAAAAGTACCTCTTGCAACTTTTCTGCCTGATTAAATGCCATCTTCCCCATGCAGTTGGCTACCACCCTCCTACCTATAACAAGTTAGGAAAGGAAGATGGGAGGCCTGCCTCCCCGACTCATCTTTAAAATAATTTATCTGGGTAAATAACCCTAATTCAGGTTCCTGTGTAAAGGATTTGACTGAAGGCAGCTGAGGGGATGGGGTCCTGTGTAGTTCGATCCCTGGAAGGGTGAGATGGCAGGTCAAAGAGAAGGAAAGATGGCTGCTGGTAGTGACTTTGGCAGACCCAGCAAGCTTGAGTGGGGAGGAAAGGTGTCTCTGTATCCATTTCTCTCACGGTGACCATAACCCCAACGTGGAGAGGAAGGAAGGAACTGGATGAGTGTGGTGAATGAGCGGGGCGGGGGGGAAGTGTCGGTGGAATCTGCAGCCTCTGGAACTCCAGGAATCTGCCCACCAGAACCAACCAGTGTCAACTCTTTGTTTCCTCGGGCTGGGCTCTATTGGGGGAGCTCAAGCCTTGCCCCTCCCCCTAAGGCCTTTTCTTTTTTGGAGGGGATGGGGAGAGCAGCAGGGCCCTGCTTTGTGTGTGGTTGGGGGTGGGGTGGGGGTGGGAGCAAGAATTTCAGGCTCCTTTCTGATGCAGGCCCTGTGAGGCCAGCTCAGTGGGGTTGCACAGTGATTACCTATCTGATAAGAGAAGAATTCAAACTATGTGTTGTAGAAAGGGGCGGGAGGGGGGCGGATCCAGGAGCCACCCCTGGAGACCACCAGTCGAAATTTCAACTGGTTCTGGTGAGGTGCCTGCAAGGTTTTTGGTTTGTTTTTACCTCTTCAAAAGTCTTAAACAGACCTCAAATCCTCCAATGATGGAGTGGGTGACCTGAGAGGACTGGTCAATTTCATATTGTCCCCATTTATATCCCCCCGCCGCCCTGTCCTCCTCACACTAAGCCTGTGAGGTGTAGCTGGAGGAGAGTGCTACCTTCAGTAAACTGGAGTGCAGAGGGGATTTTTTCTGTTTCCACAGATGGTAATAAAAACCAGAGTCAAGATTTCAAGTCTCTTGACACTTGGTCCTCACTGTTACCCTGCCCTGATCCAGTCCGAAGAGGTTGATAATTGCCCCTCACTGAAGATTTACGTGTGGCAGGCTATGTTTTAACTACTTCTCATGCGTGAAATCTCAAGCACCACCATAAAATTAGTATTTACTCCATTTTTCAGGTTAGCACAGAAAGGAGGGAACAGGCCCTCAGACTCCAAACCTTTGTTCTTAATCACTTATCTGCTGGATCACAGGTAGAACTGGGAGCGTCTGAGCCTCAGAGCCAACTAGGCAAATGGGAGAAGCTGGGATTACTTGGGTCAAGAATGCTCTTGGTCTGGCTCCTCCAGCCCCTCCTGACCCACTGGCTTGTCCCCGCTCAGGAAGACACAAGTCAGATCTTCAAATTCAGGGTAGTTACTGAGCAACAGGGGAGGGGAAAGGGCCTTTCACCTTTTTCTGCAGTGTTTTTATTTCCTGCTCTAAGGTTCTACCCCCTCCCTCACCTCAACATTAGAGTGGGGGAGGGGAGTCAGCATGTCCCTGGCTGTTCCTGTGGGAATAAAAAGTGAAAGGATCTCCAACCTTTGGAATGTTTCTGTGATGGGACTGGTGGACGAAAGCTGCAGATAAGGATACATGGCGTATTTGTTGAGCACATTCTTGATGTTTCCATGCCTGCATAATCTTCATTAGAGCCTTCGGTACATAGTTTACTATTAGCCCATTCTCTCTGAAGGATCTGAGGCCCAGAGGTGAATGACTGACCAAGGTCACGCAGCCACAAATTGAAGAACCAGCAGTTCATGAACCCAAGCCTGTGCTCTTAACCAATTACCTCAATGGAAGTTTTGTCTTAAGTGGTACCATCCAAATTAGAATGTAAATGAGGAACTGGGGATCCCATCTGGCTAAAGAGCATGTTTTACCTAAGTCCCAGTTTGAAATATATCACCCCTCCCCCCACAGCCACCAGCATAAAATACTGATGCCGCTTATTCATGTTCTCTCAAGCTAGGACTAGGTGCAAAGCGATCTCTTTTGCTTCTCTGAACCCCATTTTCTATGATGACTGCACCTTGTTGAAATTTGACACGTTCTTTGGATGTTTCACTATAATGGAGGAAGTCGTGGTGAAGTCTATTCAGGGTAGGCTCTGGGAGAAGCTTTCACCTCCACTAATGTGTTGCCGTTGATGCAGTAAGTGGTAAGGTGGAATGGGCTGTGAGCTTTAGATCAGGAACCCTGGGTTCTTCTGACCCTGGTTTTACCATTCAACTAGCTGTATGAATAACTCTTCTTTTTTCTTTTTTTGAAGGCTGCCAGGCTCTTTGCAAGTGTCAATATTTTTAAACTTTGGTATGAACATCCAGTGTTTTAATGGGATTGTTCCACATATTATTCTAAATCTTTTTCCTTTTAACAATACTGTCTGGTTATCTTTTTAAGTCACATAATTAAAATCTACCTCCTTGTTCATTAATTTATCCAAAAATGTGCTCGGCACTATTTAGGTTTCAAAATGCAGAAGCGAACATAATGGCTGCATGGTATATTTTTTTAACCAATGTGATATTGAACATAGGTGTCATGCTAAGTCCTCCTGCAAATTACCTACTTATATTCTGTTCAGTAACTTTTTTCTTACTAATTTATAGGAGCTTTTTTTTTTAAGATTGGCACCTGAGCTAACAACTGTTTCCAATCTTTTTTTTTCTGCTTTTTCTCCCCAAATCCCCCCAGTACATAGCTGTATATTTTATTTATTTATTTATTTATTTATTTGAGGAAGACTAGCCCTGAGCTCACATCCATGCCCATCTTCCTCTACTTTATATGTGGGACACCTACCACAGCATGGCTTGCCAAGTGGTGCCATGTCTGGCGCCCGGGATCCTAACCCGCGAACCCTGGGCTGCTGAAGCAGAGTGTGCCAACTTAACCACTCGGCTATGGGGTCGGCCCCTATAGTAGCTTTTTGTAGTTTTATCAGTCTAATTATCTGTCTTGACTTTTAAGTTTTTGGGGTTTTGTTTAACATTTAGATGTTTAATTCTGCCAGAATGTATTTTGCATACATATGACATAAAGTATAGAATTCTGGTTTCATTTCCAAACGGATAGCTAATTTTCTCAACCGAATTTATTGAATTGTTTTCCTCACCTTCTGATTTCTCCACGTATACTTGGATCTCCTAGCGGACTTCCCCTTATAATCTACTGATCCATCTGCTTGAGTCATACTCTTTCCGTCAGCTTTCAGCAACATTATTTTGATATCATTTCAAACTTGGAAAAAGGTTGCAAGGATAGTACTAAAAACTCCCATATAACCTTTACCCAGATTCATCAATTCTTAACATTTTGTCCCATTTTCTTTATCATTCTTTTTCTTTGTGCTGATAACATTCTTTTTTTCTTCTTAACCAAAAGTTGCAGACATGAAGCACCTTTATCTCTAAGTATTTCAGTGTGTATTTTCTAAAATAGGGTCATCCTCTTACATAATCTCAGTATAATGATTAAAATCAGGGAATTTGACATTGATACATTTGTCTACATTCCATATGCAACTTTTGTCAATTGTCCTATTTTTTCCTGTTCCAAGATCCAATCCAGGATCATGCGTTGCATTTAATTGTTCAGTTTCTTTACTTCTTCAGGCTTTGTCGTTCACGACCTTGACATTTTATATTTTACAATTTTAAATTTGTTGATTCTTAATAAATGCCGTGTTTAAGAATTTTCCAAGGCCAGCCTGGTGGCGTAGTGGTTAAATTCACACATTCTGCTTGGGCAGACCAGGGTTTGCTGGTTCGGAGCCTGGGTGCAGAACTACACACAGCTCATGAAGCCACGCTGTGGCGGTGTCCCACGTAGAAGAACTAGAACTTTACAACTAGGATATACAACTATGTACTGGGGCTTTCAAAAGAAAAAAAAGGAAGATTGGCAACAGATGTTAGCTCAAGGCCAATCTTCCTCGCCCAAAAAACATAAAGGAAAATTTTCCTTCTGTTCTATTTTACTTAGAACTTTAAATGAGAATAGCTGCAAAAAATGCTATGGCATCTGTTAACATAATGATTGTTCTTTGTTAATGTTATGTAGATTTCTTATTCTTTTTTTTTTTAAGTGTGCTTTTTTGTCGAAGAAGATTGGCCCTGAGCTAACTTCTGTTGCCAATCTTCCTCTTTTTTTCCCCCACCTCAAAGCCCCAGTACATAGTTGTATATCCTAGTTGTAGATCATTCTAATTCTTCTATGTCAGATGCCTCCACAGCATGGCTTGATGTGTGGTGCCTAGGTCTGCGCCCAGGATCCAAACCAGCAAACCCCAAGCTTCCCAGGCAGAGTGTGTAAACCCAACCACTCAGCCATGGGGTGGCCCCTAGATTTCTTGTTCTTAATTGTCTCTTGAGTCACAGTTTATTTACTGATAAAATGAAAGTGTTAGGGGCTGGCCCTGGGGCCGAGCGGTTAAGCTCGCACGCTCCGCTGCAGGCGGCCCAGTGTTTCATCGGTTCGAATCCTGGGCGCGGACATGGCACTGCTCATCAAACCACGCTGAGGCAGCATCCCACATACCACAACTAGAAGGACCCACAACGAAGAATATACAACTATGTACCGGGGGGCTTTGGGGAGAAAAAGGAAAAAATAAAATCTTTAAAAAAAAAAAATGAAAGTGTTATCACACTTGTTCTTCCTACTTGACAGGAATAGGTGTATGCAGTTTTCTATTTGTTTTTGTTGTGATGATAACGTTAAAATCTACCATGTTTCCCTTCCCCAGAGTAAGCTGCACATGGAGGGCTTCCGGAGCTTGAAGGAGGGTGAGGCAGTGGAGTTCACCTTTAAGAAGTCTGCTAAGGGCCTGGAATCTATTCGAGTCACTGGCCCTGGTGGGGTGTTCTGTATTGGGAGTGAGAGGCGGCCAAAAGGGAAGAACCTGCAGAAGCGCAGATCAAAGGGAGACAGGTATGGATTGAGAGGCAGCTTATGGAGGTTGATAGGGACATGCTGGGGATGAGGATAACTCTCCTAATCTTGCCCCTTTCTAGGACCAGGTTGCCAAACATAAAACGAAGCCTGTGGTCCCTGGCAACTTCTGGTGGTGGGGTACCTGCTGTGGATGTGGGAGACAAGGAGAGGGCAGTATGTGAGGAGGGCACTTGAGATGACCTAGCCTTCTATTTAAGACAAGTAATTTTGCTCTGTGAGCTCTAGCCTCGATTAAGTAGAGTCCGTGATACAAACCTCTCTTGATTATTTTAGAACTAAAGGAGACCACAGATGTGAAAGTATAAGCGGCCGGGACAAGATGGTGTATCTGTATCTGTTGCTTCTTCAGGTCTCCAAATGGCTGGTTTCTTTCATCTTAGCTCTGTGCTCTAACAGATCATATAGTCTGACTCCTTCAATTTCTTCTATATTTTTAATGAATGACAGGTACCATTTTTTAAGGGTATTGTCAAGTCTTAACCTGTCCCCCAAATTGCAGTTGCCAGTTGAGGTCTGTGATTTCTATTCTTGATATCTCGGTATTTCCAAGTTGACATGAATCTGAAGATATCATCTAGACAATTACAGACTTGTAAAGGACTTGAAGATACCTAGTCATATTCCTCCTTTTTTAAGTGGGGAAATTGGTTTTCGGGAAGGGTAGTGAGTTTAGTAAGAACCTGGACCAGAGCCCCAGGTGTCCTCACTCAGGAAGGCTTCTGATCTCTTCTCACTTTCTCTCATCTTGACCATCTTGCTTTGACCTAGGTGCTACAACTGTGGAGGTTTAGACCATCATGCCAAGGAATGCAAGCTGCCACCCCAGCCTAAGAAGTGCCACTTCTGCCAGAGCATCAGCCATATGGTGGCCTCGTGTCCACTGAAGGCCCAGCAAGCCCCCAGCTCACAGGGAAAACCAGGCTACTATCGGGAGGAAGAAGAGGAGGTCCATAGCCCTGCCCTGCTCCCAGAGGCCCAGAATTGAGCACAGTGGTTGGGGGCTATCCTTTTTGCGATCAGGAAGTTTTGAGGAGCAGGCATCAATCGGCAGAGTGGAGAAAGTGGGGAACAGGGTGGGTAGGGGGTAGCTGGCACTGCCATGTATCTCAGGCCGGAGTTCACAGCATCACCCCCTCTTCCCTGTTGGTGAGAGGAAGGGGTGAGGCAAAGGAACTCCAACCACGCTCTATCCAAATGCACATGAGGGCTTGGGGGAGGGGCAACCCTCTCTGCATGCTTTATCTGAGTCTCCACCTCCATAATCTCTAGCTTTTGAACATGACCTGGACAGGGAAATTCTTTTCCCTTCAAAGAAGGATACGTAATAATATTTCCCACGGCAGAGTAAAAAATTGAGCATGAGACCAGACGGATGGACCCTACCCACAAGCCACTACATTCTATCGGGAGGGAATCTCTCAGGGGTAAGGCAGGGTTTTTCCACGTCTTTTCCCTCATAACCCACTCTTGGGATAAGGTGCTGAGAATTGTCCCAAGCAGTAGGTTGTGACATAGGCAAAAGAGGTGGCTTAGGGAACAGCTGCAGACCCTCTGCTCCTAAGTTCACTCCCACCCCATTCTGGGCCAATACAATTTTATTTATTTGCTCCCTTGGATGGATAACTGCACCTTGGGTCCCACTTTCTCCAGGATGCCAACTGCACTAGCTGTGTGCGAATGACGTATCTTGTGCATTTAACTTTTTTTCTTAATATAAATATTCTGGTTTTGTATTTTTGTGTATTTTAATCTAAGGCCCTCCTTCCTGCACTGTGTTCTCAGGTACATGAGCAATCTCAGGGATGAGTCGGCAGCAGCTCCAGGTCTGCACAGCAGGCATACTTTTTGTTGTATCACCATGGAGAACAACTATTTGGAGTGCACAGCCTATTGAACTACCTCATTTTTGCCAATTAGAGCCGACTTTTCTGCCACAGTGTCCTTGAAACCCCTCCACTGTCAATGTTTCATGGGAGACTAGGTTTTAACTGGGTTGCCCCGTGATTTGATCTCCTACTGGAAGATTGGAAATTGGTCTGAACAGGAAAAGCTGGTGCAGAGAGGTTAGGAGAGGTTGGGCCAGGGGAAAGGCCCAGTGGGGAAGCCAAGGTTACATGAGAGGTGTCCATATATGTGACAGGATTCCTGTTCCTGACCTCTGATCCCAGGGCATGGGACTCAGTTTACATACCAGATCCATCCTTCAGTGGATTGGGCTAGGCCTACCATGCACAACAGGGTGTGTTTTTTGTAAAAAATGTGAGTTGGTAACAATAGGTTTTAAGAACGATAACCTCTGTACCCATCTTGAGCTGCCCAGGGATGGATAAATGAAGCAAGAACAAAATCCTTGACCTTTAACAGTTCTGGGCTTTTCCTCCTTGGCTTCCAGAGAGACCACAGCAATGGCTCCTTTGTGGTGCCTAGAGCCAGCATCCTGCCCTGCTGCACCAGTGATGTGTGCTGTGGTAGCTAAAGGAGAAAAGGGGGTTTCGTCTACATGCTGTGAGATCACCGCAAACCTACCTCACCGTGTTGAAACGGGGCAAATGCAATAGACCGCATTGGGTGATGTGTGTCTGATCTGGGTTCTTGTCTCCCCCAATTGCTGCCCCCCTCTAGTTATTGTATTTGTCTGGGCTTTGTAGGTCTTCACAAGTAGCTGATTTGGTGATTGCTAGGTGGCCTAGTTTTGTGTTAATATAATGTGTTGGTCTTCTCCGTGTTCTTTTGGGGTTTTGTTTACAAACTTCTTTTTGTATTGAGAAAAATAGCCAAAGCATCTTTGACAAAAGGTTCTGCACCAGGCAAAAGGATCTGAAATGTAAGCTTGGGGACCCTTCTTGAAGTGGGGGGGGGTCTTGAACCATCCTTTCTTTTGTGTTTCCCTTCTCCTATATCCTATTTTGGACTGTATCTTCTGTCCTTAAAAGCTTGATTCCTACCCTACCCCTCTCTCTACTCCACCCCCCCAAAAAGCCCATATACCTACGCATTTAATTTGTGGGTGTCTCCGCGACTCTTAAATGTTTTGTGCAAAAATCCTGAAGAAGCTAAGAATACTCCACCCCTCGTTCCAGTCAGGACCATTCCTTTATGTGATTCATGCCAAACACTTAGATTGCTGTGTTTAGATGGATCAAACCTACTTTAATCCCTAATCCTAGGGTAGAAAGAAGCAATGAGGCGGCTTTCCACGTAGAAGGTGGGCTTGGGAGACCAAAGAAGGGAAGATGAATGTATATCCAAGTCACTCAGGAAACTTTTATGCAGGTGCAAGAAACTTATGTCAAAGTGGCCACAAGATTGTTTAATAGGAGACGGACGAATGTAACTCCATGTTTACTGCTAGAAACCAAAGCTTTGTGTGAAATCTTGAATTTATGGGGAGGGAGGGAGGGTAAAAAAGCATGTACCTGTCTGTTCTTTCCCTGAACCCTTGCCCTCATTCCTGAATTGCAGGAGACTAAGCCCCCTTGGGCTTTGGTGACCCTGTCACTGGGGAGTGTTTATGTGATGGCTGATTTTGCTGTGCCAGGTACTTCCTTTACCATTTGCTATCATTTTGTAACACACATGCTGACCCTTTTTCCTTCCCCTCACTTTTCCCTGAGAAAATACAATGAATAAATAAAGACTTATTGGTACTGAAATCGTCATTTCTTTGTTAGATATTTACGGTGATTTTCTCTTCCTGTAATTCCCACCTTCTTGGATTGGGACTCCGAAGTCACAGAAGAACCCATTAGGTACTCTGTTCAGCCATTTTGTGAGGAATGAATCTTGAAAGTTCAGTCCTCTTAGCACCTCATTACAGTGAATTTTTGTTTCTAGTTAAGGCCTCTTGTCCTTTGCTTGGAAGCTGCCACATTGAAAAGGGGATTAGGGGCTTGGCATGCATAAGAATGGGGTTGCCTGTGCCACTGACTGGGATGAAAGGATGGGGCCATGGCTTGGGGCATGAGACCCTAATAATACTTTGTCCGCTGCTCCTCAAAGCCCTTTACAAATCTTAATTAATTAACCCCCTGCAGCACCCCAGGGAGAAAAGTATGTGAAACTGGGGAAGTTGAGGCCAGAGGAGGTATCTTGACTAACTATAAACACGTTAACATTTTATTTGAGCCCAAGTTTGCTGGCCTTCTAATGAACAATGTATTTTTAAACTTCCAGCTCCCCCTAAGGGAAGGAGGATTTAAAAAGGAAAAAGTTTTTGACTAGAGGTATACCAACTATTACACAAAGTGCAGGGAAACATCAGCAGGACAAGGGTAAGAAGTTTCCTCACCCTCTCCCAGGACTTTGTACCAAAAGTCAAAGCCGACCATGGAAGCTGCTAAAAGTAACAAACTACTACTACTGGGCTTCAGTAAATGGTCTTGCAAAAGGGAAGGAATCAGGCCCAAACTTACTTCCCAGGATGAGAAGCAGGAAGGATGGAAAAGTTTAAGACTCTTGATGGGTGGGTTACTCATCTCTAGCGCTTCCTTTGATCCCGTCACTCTGTTCAAAGTAGCCCTTTCGTTAGAAACAGTGGAAGACACAATGAATTGGGGACTACCTGTGCAACCTCTCTCTTCCTTGCCTTGTTTCCTTGATGAAACTGCAACCCAAAGTGAGAAACTACAAGAAGGTTCTTTGAAAACTAGTTTTTTTTTTTCCTGCTTTTTAATTTTGAGAAAATTGAACTCCCAATTTCTTTTGTGAGTCAGTGCCTCAAATCCCTGAAATGGTTTTCCTTAAAGGTTAAATCCCTCTTGATTTTCCTATCAGGGTTAAGTGATGGCCTTTCTGTTACTTTAGAAGTCATTCTTAGAGCAGAGCTCTTTTTGGCCTTACCCGTTTTCCGTTTCTTTGGGTAGGTCCTGAGAATGTGCAAATCCTAAAATCTGAGTGCCTTAAATCAGCACAAAATGGATTGATATTTAAGTGCGTCTGTGAGACTGACTAGTGCTAGGACCTCCACAAACGATTAAATCCACTATATAATAAGACCGTAAACAGTAAAAGTAGGATCTTTAAGACTTGTACCAAGGCCCTAAAGCCCGGTTCTGCGGCCTTCCGGTGAGCAGGACGCTGCCTTACCCCATGTCTCAGTGGTCCTAAATTGCCACCTGCGGCTGAGAAGCCGTTGCATCTCTGCGGTGGGGATTCCCGATTGTTGCCCAGTACCGAAGCCCACCTGACGCCTCCCAATCTGAGTCTACCGACGTCTCCGCTCCCCTAGGTGGTATCGACCCAGCCTTCCCCAGCGAGGTCCCAGCACATGACTTGAAGCGCGGTCGCCCGCCCCACTCGGTCACGCGAGCCCAGCTCTCCCCGGCGCCCCCTCTCCCCGCCCCCGGGAGTGTGCGAACTGCAGCCGGGAATGCTTGCGCGGCTCCTCCCCTGAGTCCGCAGGCGCAGGCCAGGGCCCCGCCCCCTGGGAGACAGGAGGGGGCGTGCCCCAGCGCCCAGCGATGACGTGTTCTTCCAGCGCCACGTCGTGAGGAAGTGTCGGCCTGTTGGAGCGGTTGGAGGACGCTGCCCGGAGCTGAGGAGGTTCTGGGTTCAAGCGGTGAACGAAAAGAGAGAGAGGTGACCGGGCGGGGAAGCAGCTATGGGAGAGACAAAGGGGACAGTGAAAAAGATAAGTGAAGGAATAAATAATTGGGAGACAGACCACTGGGGTAGAAGGTAACAGGTGGGACAACCGAAGGGGTTAGTGACCCGGAGCGCAGAGAGTGGGAAAAGGCCTGGGGGAAGATGGAAAAAGGAAGAAGTGGGGAAGGATCAGAATGTAGACACTGTGATGTGGCAGGAAGCAGACTTAGATCTTCAGGAAAAGTCAGTACAGATACCGAAGAAAAGGGGCTGGGAGCAAGGTCCACCAAGCCGGGAGAACCTCTGTCCCGGAGGTCCCATTGGCTTATAAACTGGGTGGTGGAGGATTAGAGGCTTACACCAGTGTCTTTGGATTCAAATGCTGGCTGCTGTCCGCAGTGCAAGTGGATCCCTACAAGACAGCCATAGCTATTTGCAAGCCCTGGTGACTTCTTATTCTCTTGTTTATCCAGTGTTTTCTGGCTGGTTTCATCTTGTTCTGGGCTCATCTTCTGTCAGGGCAAGAACTATGTCATGGATCAAGGAAGGAGAGCTGTCACTTTGGGAGCGGTTCTGTGCCAACATCATAAAGGTGAGCAGTGGCCCACGGCACCAGTTGGCCTTCTGGTCAGTTGGGTAATCTTGTATCAAAACCTGTTGTTAAAAATGAGTAATCCAAGCTCGTGAGTGGAATTTTGCAGTAGAACCAAATAGTCTTAGCATTGCAAGGAAACGTCCAGGTCTACATTTCTGGCAGATTATTGTCCTAATTTCACATTTTCAGGAAGCCCAGGACCTCCCAATATCATTGAACAGCATAGACTATTAGGTCTTCCTTATAGAGAACTGAAATTTGTTCTCTGGAACTTTGCCTATTATTCCTAGTAGTGTCCTCTATATTTAGATAAAATAACTAATCTTTCCTTGATGTGGCTATAGAAACATAATGGTTAAAACTTTGGGCTCTAAAGGCAGACGAACATAAATGAGAGTCCTGTTCTAACATTTATTAACCATGTGACTTTATATGTTTGTTTTGAGTATTGAATGAAACATACATAGAAAGAGCTCTTAGCATAGTATCTAGCAGTTCTTAATTACTACTATTATTGGGGCTGTTTTCAGCCATTTGAGGACTATTATAATTATTTTATTTCCTACACCTCCCTTGCTTCCCCAAATCTTCCTTCGGCTTTTTCTCTAGGAATCACAGTAATGTTATATTTCTGCATGTGACAAGTTTGAGATTGAAGCCAGTCATCTTGGCTTTGTTTTTCAACCACAGGCTGTCAAGCAGTGGGTAGCAGTGAATTTATGAGTCAGCAAGCCGTGTACCCCCACACGCACTCACACACAAATGCCAACTGAGCTCAGGCCAGGAGACGGAAAGTAGCTCCTCAGGGAACCACTGCAGTCATGTGTTGCGAAGAACAAACTGCATGACTTGACTGGGATTTTTTTTAAAGGCTACATTTGGGGTACAGAAGCAGAAAATGTTGGCGAGTGCAGGGGAAGCAATCAGTGAGGAGCCCCTCCAGTGAGGGAAATTAGGCTCAGAAGTGAATTTTTGCTGTGGTAAACAACAAAAGGCTACTCTAAGCCAGGTAAGAAGTTTTGTTTGGCCCTAAAAATGTCATTGTTGTTTGCTATGAAATGGCTTCTGACATTTAAATTTTTATAAAAATCCTGATGCTTGGCTTCTCTTGTATAATTAGAAGATCCGACAACATTGGACCCCCGTTTCTGTTTGGCAGGAATTGGATAGAGCTGAGGAATGGATTCCTCTTCTGTGGAGGATGTCCTCTCCATTCGACCACCCCCATCAGTATCTTTCCTGTGCCTTCCAGTTAAAGACTAATGAAACCAAGGTGGTGGTTAAGAACATATGGTTAAAAAATGAACTCTGAAAGCACACAGACCTCAGTGTGAATCCCCACTTTGCCTCTTCTTAGCTGTGTGACTTGTGCAAGTCACTTGATCTCTCTGAGCCTCAGTTTTTTCACCTATAAAATGAAGATAGTACTATTTACTTTATAGGTTTGTATGAAAAAAAAAAAACTAAGTTGAATTATAGTGTAAGCCTATCATACACTCGGCATGTAGTAAGTGCTCAATCAACATATAAATAAAAAGTGCTTAATACCCATTTATTGAGCTAAAAGCATGAAACATCCAATTTCCTTCCTCAGGGCTTTTACCATATACCTCAAGCCTATCAGCCTTGGGTGTAGTGTCCCCTTTTATTCCTGAGGAGTATGTAATATGTTCCTCATTTGTCTCCTAACTTCACAGGCAGGCCCAATGCCCAAACACATTGCGTTTATAATGGATGGGAACCGTCGCTATGCCAAGAAGTGCCAAGTGGAACGGCAGGAGGGCCACTCACAGGGCTTCAACAAGCTGGCTGAGGTGGGTGTGGGTGGCAGAACCCAAGGTGAAGAGCCTGTGGCGAATTTGATTATAGCTAGAAAACCAGGCCCTGAGTTTGCTGTGGTTTGAGAGTGGTTTTTTAGCCGTTTGTTTTATTGCTTACTTGCTAGCTATAGGTCTCCTATCAACATTAACAAAAAATTAAATTATCCAATGAATCATCACAAAATATTAGAAATAAGGACAAAATTGCCTCCTCTTGCCACCTTAAAAATCAACAGTTTATATCTTTCTGTGCCTCATCCCAGTCCTTGTAATATGTTCTAACATGCCTTAACATTTGTAAAATTGTATCTGTAGCTTCAGTAATCTTATTTTTACCTGATGTTTTGGCAGGTATTTTTCTGGGTTGGTGTATAGCTTTTCTAATTAAATGGTTTAATGACTGTAGAATATTTTATCATGAGGCTCTGACATAATTTGTTTAGCTGCTCCGCAATTTTTTTTTTTTTGAGGAAGGTTAGCCCTGAGCTAACATCTGCTGCCGATCCTTCTCTTTTTGCTGAGGAAGACTGGCCCTGAGCTCACATCTGTGCCCATCTTCCTCTACTTTATATGTGGGATGCCTGCCACAGCCTGGTTTGCCAAATGGTGCCATGTCCCCACCAGGGATCCGAACCGGTGAACCCCGGGCCACTGAAGCGGAAAGTGCACACTTAACCTCTGTGCCACTGGGCTGGCCCCGTCCACTGTTATTGGACGTTATAAATAGTACAGGTCTAGAATAAACTCTTCAAAGTGGCATTTCTGGAGCAAGGGTAGGGTGACTACCTATCTTGGTTTGCCTGAAGCTGAGGGATTTCTCAGGACCCAGGCCTTTTAGGACACAGGCCTTTTAGTGCTTAATCTGGAGAAAGTGCCAGGCAATCTGGGACATCACTCTAAGTAAAGATCACGGACATTTTTTGGTTTTAATGCATATTGCAAATTGGCAAACATTAAATTTACCAATAAGAATGGAATATGTCCTTCTTTGTGAAACTAACTTTAAGAAGAATGGAAATATGGTGTGTAGCCCACAGATCTCAGCTTCCTGGCCCAAGAACACGGCCTGATGCCAGGGCAGTGATATTTTTGCCTTGAGTGAGAGGCTGTGGGGCTCTTCCCAACACTCTGTGGAGGTCTTTAGGTTCATTGACACCAGCTTCTTTGTGACTAAGTCAATGG
This sequence comes from Equus quagga, assembly GCF_021613505.1. Lineage (NCBI taxonomy): Eukaryota > Metazoa > Chordata > Mammalia > Perissodactyla > Equidae > Equus > Equus quagga. The sequence continues at coordinate 29,119,111 of NC_060271.1, read as the reverse complement.
CAGTTTTGCCTAGTGCTTAGGAGCTTAAGCTCTGGAGTCACTCAGAACTCATTGGCGCTCCCGCTCTGCCACTTCCTGGCTCTGTGACCAGCAGCGAGTTACACAACTCCCCTTTGCCATCTGTCAAATGGGGATAGTGATAATCTCTACCTCAGGAGATTATGTGAGGATTAAAGAAGATGGCACAGTGAAAAGTATGTGGCACAGGACCTGGCATAAAGGAAGTGCTCAAAAAATTGAAGCTGTTGTTATTAGAACCTGTATTGACTGAAGTCAATGTTAGGTTTGAACCCAGATGTACCAGTCAAGGTGGCTGCCCTGTAAGGTCTATAGGGCCTGAACCTTTTCAAGTGTCAGGTTCTCACTGGTAATTTTCCTAATGTGGCAGTGAATTGGTTTGTGTGTCTGTTAGGGGATTAGGAAGGCAGCTCTTCAGCTTTGTTTCTTCAGTTCTGTTTGAATGTCTTCTATCCCCTTGAACCTCCAGACTCCCCATCTCAGCACTGTTATTCTCAGCTCCAGTTTCTTCTCCACCGTTAGTGGTACCGGGTAGAGCAGCCCCAAAGGACCCAGTTTAAGTATGAGTTTCACTTCTTTTTTCATTGAGGTATAAGTTCATACAGTGAAATGCAGATTTTGCATTCTGACAGCTGCATTTATCTGTCTAATCCACACTCCTGTCAAGGTATAGAACATTTCCATCTCTCCAGAAAGTTCCCTGGTACCCCCTCCCAGTCAAACTCTGTCCCACCTCCCTCTTCCTCTGTCAGGCAACCACTATTCTGATTTCTGTTACTAAAGATTAGTTTTTGCTGTTGTAGAATTTCATATAATGGATTCATACAGTAGAGTTGTGCATTTTGACACATTTCTTCAACTCTGAACCTCAGTTTTATCGTCTGTAAAGTAGGCATGAAAACAATAATGCCATTCTCAAAGAGTTGTTTGAAGAATCTAATGAAATAATGTGAAAACCCTTTGCAGACTTCAGTGCTGCGCAGCTGTGCGACTGTTGCTTTTATTCTTATAACTCATCAGCCTCTTAGTCTAACGGAATGTGAAGTTATGCTGTGAGTAACAATACTTGGCTTTTTTTATATTGTTCTTTAGCTACTCTGTGAGGGATGGATTGTGATCTTGTTTTACATATAAGGAGATTTAGGCCCAGTGGGGCTAAATGATTTGCCTACAGCCACATAGCAAGTACATGATGGAGTCAGGGCCTAAAACCTAGATCTTTACTCTCAGCGAAGAGTTCTTCCCAATAAACCACAATAGCATCAGGATAATAATACTCTTTAAGTTCACATTTTTCAGTTTCTTCAGTGGCGGCTTTTTTCATTATTTGGTTCCTTATTCTGACAGAAGCACTGGCATTATCCTGGCTTTACCCAGTGTAGGGAGGAGAGAAGTCTGTCTCTTTCCTCCAACAGCGAGTCCGGGCCAAGGCACCTCTTATTTCCCTTCCTTCTCTTCCTTGTATCCTAGCTCCTTGCCTTCTCCCCTCTCAGACTCTGCGCTGGTGTTTGAACCTGGGCGTCCTAGAGGTGACGGTCTACGCGTTCAGCATTGAGAACTTCAAGCGCTCCAAGAGTGAGGTAGACGGGCTCATGGATCTGGCCCGGCAGAAGTTCAGCCGCTTGATGGAGGAACAGTAAGATACCGTCAGAGGGGAGAGGGTGTTCCTCCACCACCCCCAGCCTTACCCTAACCCTCAACTCTCTTCTCTGAGGCTAACTGAAGGAACTCATCCCTTTTCATCTTAGTCAGATGTCTGTTAGCAAAAATGGCAAGCTAGTTTTTCTTTCTTTTTCTTTTTTAAGGGGGGCATTTATTTGAGGATATAGAGGTATTTCACAGAATTCAAGGACAAGTACAGTCAGCCTCAAGCAAAACTGAAACCAGGAGTTGAAATCCATTAGGTAGAACCTCTTTGTACATTTACGTCCTTCTCTCTGCAGACCAGGTTTCTCTGCTTCAAGAGAGCAGCCCAGAGTTAACTAAATCCCTTAATTGGCCGGCCTTAGATCACATTTCTACCTCAGGACCAATAAACTGTGACCAGGGGAGTAGAGAGAGAGAAATGTTGAGAAAGTCATTTTCTGTTGTGCTCTCACCCCTAAAAAGTTACTATAGTCCCCTGCATATTCTCTCGGAAGGCACAGGATGATGCGTAAGAGGCTTTTATGGGGAAGAGTCAATACCATTCTTAGCTGTCACTAAGTTTAAGCTCAACTTAGGGAGCAAAGTCAGAAAGGGTCAAAGAGGAAGTTTGATGGAGATTGTCTCCTTCAAAGTGTGGAACCCTTTCCAGCCAGGACTGCCCAAAAGTCTTCGTTACAACCATTCTCTGCCCAGCTGCTCCCAGCACCAGGACCAGGAAGGTGAGAGAGCAGAGAGCCTAGAGCTCCAGTGGAGCTGGGCCGAGAACAGTTTTGTCATTTCTGTCCCTGTGTGGGTCAAGGGCAGTTGGGAGGGTAACCAGGCTTCTCTCTGTCCATGTTAGGATGGTGAGACTCTGGGCCACAGACATTGCTTCCTGGTGCCCAGCAAAACTTGTATGGCTCAGAGTTCACACCTAAGAGCCTGGGATGGAGGCATGGGGCACATTCCAGGTGTTCAAATTCTTCTGTAATTCACACTAATCTTGCCTTTTTTTTTTTTTTTTGGAGTGGGGAAGATTGTCCCTGAGCTAACATCTGTGCCAATCCTTCTCTGTTTTATATGTGAGATGCCGCCACAGCATGGCTTGACGAGTGGTGTGTATGTCCATGCCCAGGATCTGAACCCACGAACCCCTGCCTAAGTGGAGTTTGTGTACTTAACCACTATGCCACTGGACCAGCCCCCTAATTTTACCTTTTTAAAGTGCTTATACTATGTGCCAGGTCCTGAGCCTAACATGTGTTCTCATTTAATAGTGACATTATCCTGTGAGAAAGATATCATCTCAGTTATAGAGAAGTGGAAAATAAAAACCAGAGAAGCTTAGGTGTGTATGCTGGGTCACACAGCTGTCAGACAGGCAAAGCCAAGACAGACAGGATCTTTAGAACTACAGAGCTGAGCTGTTGTCTACTACTCTGTACTCCGAGAAACAGGAAGTAATCTTACAGTTCCTGAAAGATCAAAATGCATGGCGGTAGAGGTGCTACTGAGATTGCTCTAAGCAGTCAGTAGAGAAAACAGTCTTAGGCTGTAAAGTCCTGGGCAGGGCAAGAGGAAACCTTAGCGGTGGTTTTCCAACAGTGTCCCACAGAACTCCAGAGTTTTGAGAGGTGGGCATGCAAAGAACCTAGAGGGAATGGGGGTATAGGGTGCTGGTTTGCATTTATCTGTTTTATATATTGGGCTTCTATTTAAGATTTGATTTGAAGAAAGAGTTCCTTGGCTGAAAGAAGGTTGGAAAACCACTGGCCTAATCAGTTTCATGAGTTGGGAAACTGAACTCTATTGAAGAGAAGAGAAAGGCTTGCCCATGGTCACACAATAAGCTAGTGGCAGAGCCCAGTGGGAACCCAGGTTCCCCAGCTCCTTGCCAGGGATTTTGCAGCTCCTCTATAGACTTCACTGAGTCACATGCCTGATGTCTAAGAATAAGCACTTTCACCTACGTTATCTCACTCACCATAAGCCAGTGTAGATAGTATGGCGTGCATGGTTATCACCCCCAGGTTACAGGGGGAGGAGAACTGAGGCTCAGAAAGGCGGAATGGTTATGCAAGGTCAGCTAGTAAGTAGTGGCACTAGGATTTGAATCTAGATATTCTTATTCACATTTTGCCTTGATTTGGGTATTATTTGTCTACTATAGCTCCAGCAGGTTCTTGAAAATAGGTGGTTAGATCTTGCTTCACCCTTGAAGACATGTGGTTGAGGGTTATAGTGTGGATAGGCTGTGGATGTGGCATTCAGCTCTGGATCAGAGTTCTCCAAGACCTGCTGGATACCCCCACCCTAGAGTTTACTTCTTGTTATTAAGGCCCCAGTTTCTAAACATTATTTATTCAGTTTCTCCATAGCATTCTCAGGTGAGAGAAGCTGGTTGGGTGACAGTGCATTCATGCTCACCGTGCAGAGTTTGGGGGTTACTGTATGGAGGCAGTGTAATGTCATGATTGAGGGACGGGCTCTGGAACTAGACTCCCTATGTTCAAATTCTGGCTTTCCACTCACCAGCTGTCTGATTTTGAGCAAATAACCTCCCTTTGTCTCAGTTTCCTCATCTGTAAAAGGGGGATGAGAATGGTGTCTGCCTCAAAGGTTGGTGTATGGATGGAGTGTGTTGATGCAGGTAAAGCACTTAGACCAACGTCTGGCACTTAGTAACATATAATTAATGTTAGATCATATTTCACCAGAAGATACCCTGCCTCCTTTCCCCCATCAGGGAGAAACTGCAGAAGCATGGGGTATGCATCCGGGTCCTGGGTGATCTGCATTTGTTGCCCTTGGATCTCCAGGAGCTGATTGCACAAGCTGTGCAGGCCACCAAGAACTACAACAAGTAAGTTTTCAGACTTTCCCTTAGAGACCTGTATCAATCTTGGACTCCCTGTTAGCTTTAGGGAGACATCCTAGGCCTTCCTTGGTCTGCATTTGGTACAAGAGGCAGTGAAGGGGTGGTTTGGGATGCTTAGAGACTTCTTCCGTGTGCAGGGCAGGCCAGAGAATGTTTTGCAATACCATGTTTTATGTATGTATGCGCACACATACAGTTTCTCGTCCTCTTCCCTCTTGATGTGTCTACTTCCCCCTAAAAGAAAATGTGTGTATATATATATATATATATATATATATATATAGTTTTTACTTGACAGGGTATGGGGGGGGGGGGGGAATGAAGCAGGCCTTATCCCTGGCTCTGAAGAGAGATGCTTCAAGAAGTTCTTTTTCTGTCCCACTCCTTTAACCCATGGCTGGGATGACCTTGGGAGGTCATGCAGATGCAGAAGGAACAGTTCCTTATGTATGGCTTTGGAATAGAACGTGTTTGGCAGTGGATTTGTTTTGCATCAAATTTCCTTCCTCTCCTCCTTTGCTTTTGCTAATATCACAGTGGATTCACATCCTCTGAAAGCTGGTTAGCAATAGAAGGGGAGAAGGTTAGGAGGGTAATAAGGGTCATTTAGTATTTGTCTTATTACAAAACTAGTAACATCTTTATTCCAAGAAAACTTGGAAAACACAAAGACTTGGTGATCTCACTTTTCAGGTTTCTGTGGTTAACACTGGTGTGAGTTGGGTCTTCCAGGGAAGGAGAGGTGCTCTGTAATCAGTGACTCCAGTCCTTAGTCCCTATCCTCCTTTGCTACATTATTTTCTTCTGCTCTTCCCAGGTGTTTCCTGAATGTCTGCTTTGCATACACATCCCGTCACGAGATCAGCAATGCTGTGAGAGAGATGGCCTGGGGAGTAGAACAAGGCCTGCTGGACCCCAGGTATCCCTAGTTGTTTAGTGAGGTAACTGATAGGGAAGACAGGTACACACAAAACCATAAATCCCCTCCTAAGCCGTGTACTTGGGCTCGACTTGAAGTCAAATCACACTTAGAGCTTAGGATTGGCTTATTATAGCCTGCTTCAGAATTCCTCTGAAGAAATTCTTTACACACCAAGAAGCCCCAGAAAAACAGCATAGCAGGTAGCAAGGCTGTGGCATTCAGTAAAAAATTATGTCCTCCTGGCTCGTTCACAGTGTTTTTCCAAGAATGATTTTTCAGGACTACAGCTTGTTGGGGGGTATAGTCCTTTAGGTCTCTCATGTTACAATTTCATCCAAGATTCAGGTATTTCTCAGAAAGAAAATTGTTCTTTAGAAGCCAGATATCCACTCAGTCCCTCTCATGTTATTATTAGTGTAACCTTTGGTAATAATATTAGTAAACTAATAATAGTAATAGTAAAATAATAGTAGCAAAAATAACCAAGGAAGTGTGTTATGTTCTGTATTTTATTAAATCATTAATCTCATGTGTGAGAAATTCAAGTCTTTTCTCCATTTTATAGATGAGAAAACTGAGCTCAGCATTAAAGTTACTTTCCCAAGGTCATTCTGCTTGTAAGTGCCGGAGCTGGGACTCGCTGTGTGATTCCAGAGTTCCTGTTCTTTACTTCTAGTATAGGAGATCTTGGGACCCAGGAATTTTTCTGATTCTCTGCTTGGGTATAATTTGATTTATCCAGGAAACTAAACTAAAAATCAAGAAGTTACTCGGTGAGAATGGAAATAGATAAGAAAAGGAGAACGTTTTTAGGGCTATTTTATGAATTCCTGTCTTCCCCAAAGCTTGGTGATCTTTCTGTGCCACATAGTTCATTCATTCAATCAATCATTCATTCATTCAACAAATATTTTTTAAGTGCCAACTGACGGCCCGGCACATTGCTATACATAGGGGATACAGTGGTAAGAATAAAAATACATATTTCCTGCTCTTGTGGACCTCTGGTAAGGGAAACAGACATTAATCAGGATTATACAAATTAGCATAAAATTATAATGGTGTTAAATGCTATAAAGGCATTGGTGTGTGGTACAACAAGAATTTCTAATAAGAGGAATAGACCTGGTAGGGAAGGCTCCCCCAAAGAAATGATAAGTGACGTAAGAAGGAATAATAAGCAGTAACTGAGGAAGGAGGCAGTGGTGCAAGGAGCTTGTTGGTTGCAGAAAGACTGTTGGAAAAATTCAAGTAGAGAGTACCTGGAAGGGAGCTTGGATTATGGTGGTGGAATAGATTGAATAGACTGCATTGAGAGCTACAAAATAGATAAAGTCGAGAGGACTTGATGGACTGACTCTGGGTAAAGGATGTGTTATGGGTGACTCCAGGGTTTTTGACTTATGAAACAGTAGATAGTGGTGCATTTCACTATGCTAGGGAACCTTGAGAGGGAATCTGGATTGAGGAAGGTCAGGAGTTTGGTTTGGGATATACTGTAGATGCTGACATAGGTGTCAGGAAGACAGTTGAGAGAGAGGTGGGGGCTGGAGACTTCAGGGTGGAGGTCTTCTGTATGTAGGTGGTAGCTAAAGCAAAGAGAGGGCATGAGGAAGCTAAGAGTCATCGAGAGTGAGAAGAGAGGGTTGGAGTTTTGAGAAACGTAAGTTTTACTGGCTGGGTAGAGGAGAATGAGCCTTAAGGAAAAAAGAGAGTGAACAACCAGAAAGCTAGGAGGAAAACTAGGCTGTCAGTGTTACAGGAGCCAAGAAAAGAGGGAATTCGTTGGTGTAGGCCAGGAGGGACGTGGGCACTGGGAGAACAAGTATAGAATGCTGTAGAGAGGTCAGTTAAGATGCGGATTGAAAATTTAACTGTTGGGGAAAAAATTAAGATGCTGGTTAAGTTGGTGGGGTCAGAGCGGGGCAGGAAGTTGAGATACATAAATAGATGAGGGATATGTAAGAAGATGCAAGTTATTGGTATCTTCTAATTTTTGGCTTGGGGTGATTTCATAGTTCATTATATTATTGTGCTTTACAATTAATGTTTCATATAATCTTTGTATGAATGAAATAATATACTAAAAATAGTAAGGGACAAATGTTCATGCTAGAAAGAAAGAAAGCTATTTAGCAAGCAAATTTAATATGTGTTCACGCCTAGAACTCTGATCTTGATTCCTGGTTCAGTGTGCTTTATACTCATACCACACTGCAGTAACCACTGACCTTTATCTTCTGCTTCTTGCCCAGCAAGTTTTCCTGTATCCATTTTCTCTGCCTTGCATGACTTAGTAGCGTGCCTTTGTGGAGTTAGTCATGCGGACATGGTGTGGGCTGGGCAGGGTCACCAGGACGAGGAGACTGATGTCTCAGCCCACAAGCTCAGGAAGCTTAGTGTTCAGCTCAGACAGGGCTAATCAGGGCCTGAGGTGGTGCTCTTTACATTATTCAAATTTAGACAATCTGCATTTATTACAGGGAATCAGTGAGTTACTTACAATTAGTCTCTACTGGTCCAGTAGCTGGAATTTTTCTGTTCTCATCACCACTATCCAACTCCTGATTTTCCTTTCTTCTAGGATGTATTTTTTTCTAACATTTGTATTTGTAGATTGTTTTTTGAGTCTGGAGTTACAGAAAAGGGATTAGGTTGCACGTAAAGGATAGTTAATAGACGCTCTTTCACTGAGTCACCTTGAGCAGGTCCTTTGACCCGCTGTAGACCTTTGTCGTCGTCTTAAAACAATAGTGTTAATATTAATAATTGCTAATGTTTACTGAGCATTTATTCTTTGCCAGGCATCTGCTAAGTACTCTATGTACATTATTTCATTTAATCCTTAGACAGACCTAATGATGCATACTGTTTTTTCTCCATTTTAAAGATGAGAATACTGAGACACAGAGAAGTTAAGTAACTTGTCCAAGTTCACATAGTCAGCAAAGCTTGGGGCCAGGATTTCAACCTGGCTCTAGAGCCTATGCTTTCATTCACTATGGTATATGCTGACTGCCGTATAGGAAGGTTGAGATGAACAATAATGAGGTATAAAAATAAAAGTTAATAACTAATATTTATTGGATCTTATGAAACAGGCACAAGGCTAAGAGTTTATCATGTATGTTCTCGTATTTTCATATAAGGTAGTGAATATTATTTGCCCCATTTTATGAGACCAATGAACTGTGGTTTTTAAAGGTTAATTGACCTGCCCAAAGTCACATACACGACTAAGTGGAACAGCCTGGACTCCAGCTCAGTTCCATCTGCCTCCAAAGCTTGCGTTCTTCACCATCTTCTTTATAAATTAAATGCTAGAGAAATGTACTGTGTTGTTATCACAGGGCACATTTCTGTCTTTGTACCTTACCTTTGCACGTTCTAGAAAGGGTCTGCCTTTCCCAAATGTTACTGGGAACACACTAACACGTTCTTACTCTTCTTCCTGTTCCCCTGATGCCAGACCATTCACTGTCTTGTTGGTACTCACTGTTGCCAAGTCTCCTTTCCAGAGGCTGTTGCCATGTCTCCATTATAGGTTTTAAATTGATTTAATTTTAGTTTGGCCATTTCCTGAAAGACATAGTTTATTAAGCAGGAGCCATTGTCTTATTGAATACTTGTGCCCATATCCTTCCAGAAGGTTTTCTACTTTTTTTTTTAATTGTTATATTTGTTGTTAGTGCTGTCAAGTTGATTGTGTCTCCTAGCCCCTCTGTGTACAGTAGAGCAGAACCCTGCCCGGTTGTTTTGGGCCATCCTCAGATCTTCCAACACTTTATTAGACAATGCTCCACTGCTCTTCATAGGGTTTTCATGGCCAATTCATGGCCATAGGAAGTGGGTGGTCAGGTCCTTCTTCCTATCCTGGTAGCTCAGCTGAAACCTGTCCACACTGGGTGTCCCTGCTGGTATTTAAAATACCAGTGGCGGGGCTGGCCCTGTGGCTGAGTGATTAAGTTCGCGCGCTCCGCTGCGGACGGCCCAGTGTTTCGTTGGTTCGAATCCTGGGCACGGACATGGCACTACTCACCAAACCACGCTGAGGCAGCGTCCCACATGCCACAACTAGAAGGACCCACAACGAAGAATATACAACTATGTACCGGGGGGCTTTGGGGAGAAAAAGGAAAAAAATAAAATCTTTAAAAAATATAAAATAAAATAAATAACATAAAATACTAGTGGCATAGCTTTCAGCATCACAGCAACACACAGCCGCCATGGTATGACAAGCAGCAGATGGCTGTATGGTTCCCTGACCAGGAAATGAACCCAGGCTACAGTGGCTGAATTTTAACCACTAGACCACCAAGGCTGGCTTATGTGATAAGACATACGTAACGTAAATTTTACTATTTTAACCTTCTTTTTTTTAATTTTATTTTTTTTCATTCTTCTCCCCAAAGCCCCCCAGTACAGAGTTGTATATTTTAGTTGTGGGTCCTTCTAGTTGTGGCATGTGGGATGCCGCTTCAACATGGCTTGATGAGTGGTGCTAGGTCTGCACCCAGGATCTGAACCAGTGAAACCCTGGGCTGCTGAAATGGAGCACGTGAACTTAACCACTCAGCTATGGGGCTGGCCCCTATTTTAACCTTTCTCTTTTTTTCCCGAGGAAGATTAGCCCTGAGCTAACATCTGCCGATCCTCCTCTTTTTGCTGAGGAAGACTGGCCCTGAGCTAACATCCGTGCCCATCTTTCTCCACTTTATATGTGGGATGCCTACTACAGCATGGCTTGCCAAGCAGTGCCATGTCTGCACCCAGGATCCGAACCGGCGAACCCGGGGCCGCCGAAGCGGAACGTGTGCACTTAACTGCTGTGCCACCGGGCCAGCCCCTATTTTAACCATTTTGAAGTGTACAATTTAGTGGCATAAAGTATATTCATAGTGTTCTGTAATCGTCACCACTATTTCCAGAACTTGTTCATTATCCCAAACAAAATACTCCTTTTAAAAGGAATACAACCTCCCCCCAATATGCACATACTTTTATAATTATAAAGGTCATACATGTTCATTAGAGAAAATTTGCAAACTACTGGATGTATAAAGATGAAAATTTAAAGCTCCCAGGATCCCACCCTCAGCAACACCCCTGGTAACATTTTAAGTATTTTCTTCTAGCTCTTCCTTTGTGCTTAGGTATGTGTATGTGTGTTTAATTAACTGTATTGATTTTTCCCATCAGGTTGTGACAGTGTTTGAAAATACATTGTCAAAAGACTTTTTTAGCCTATAAGCTCCCCACTTTGGGAAAACCAATATGTATTTATTTCTGAAATCTGTTTTCAATGATTCATTCATTCATTTGTTCAAACATGTATTGAGTCTTTCTGTGTCCCAGGAACGTCCTATGCAGGAAGAGCAGAAATACAGAGATGAATATGTCAAGGGGCTTGCCTCCAAGCAGCTCACAATCTGGGTCATATACACAAATAAGTAATCCGTGTTGCTGTGGACCACAGTAATGGATGTGCAGGGCACAGGGCTGGGGCTGACAAAGTAGTGATCAGCTGTGGTTGGGAGTCAGCCAGAGTCATCTTTTTAGAACGCAAATCCAAATATGACATAAATATTTATAACAGAAGAAATCACACTGTGAATAGTTTTCAATTTGAATCATGCTTTGTTCACTTAATGTTGTAATGTGAGCACTCTTCCATGTCCTGTGTTTTTAATAATTCTTCAGATAATTATTTCTAATGGCTACAGAATGTATCTTGCTTTAATTTACTTAACCATTATGCTATTTGTTGGTCATTTGGCTGTTTCCAATTTGTCACTATTACAAATAATGCTTTAGTGAGATCTATGAACTTAACTCTTGTCTGCATTTTGGATTGTTTCCCCAGGTTCTGGGTCTAGATGTGTCCATTTCACCTTATTCTTGCCAAGATTTTTTTTTTAATGTAAACTATAATTTTATAGGTAAAAATTAGTATTTTACTCTTATTTAAGAGAAATTATTTCTTAAAAGTCTTTATGTAGACAGCTCATGCCATTTAGTAGTGGATTTTTGCTGGCCAAAGCACAGATGTTTGGTTTTCCTTATGTCAGTTTTATCTTTCCCCACTTAGAGTTACCTACCTTTTGGTAAGAATTCTGTGCACCGCCAGAAGTAGGTAGAACAAACTTTTTGCAGACACATTTGAAACTCAGAAATTAAGTGGGGATCTGAAGTCACATAACAAAGGGGCAGGACTAGAAATAATGTTTATTCTTTTTTGTTTATAGTTCCCAGGGTACACTCAAATCTGTTATTTGATTTGACCCTTACAATAACCCTTATAAGTAGATTGCATAAATGTGCCCATTTCAAAGATAAGAAAACTGAGAAATTATGTTGATTGTACAAGGTCTCACATTTCTTTTTTTTTTTTTTTTTTAATGGTTGGCCCTGAGCTAACATCTGTTGCCAGTCTTTTATTTTTTTTCTTCTTCTTCTTTTCCCCAAAGCCCCCCAGTCCATAGTTGTATATTCTAGTTGCAGGTCCTTCTAGTTGTGCTATGTGGGATGCCACCTCAGCATGGCCTGACAAGTGGTGCTAGGTCCGCGCCCAGGATCCGAACCAGTGTAAACCTGGGCCGCCGAAGTGGAGCTGATGAATTTAACCACTCAACCCCAGGGCCGGCCCCTCACGTTTCTTAGTTAGAGAATTAAGACCATGTTGCCAAGACAAGACTGTCAGATTATCAGGGAGGTCTGAACCAGAGCCCTTTCTATTGCCCAGTCATAAGTGAATCTTGTTTCCCCTGTGATGGTACAGAAAAGAAAGCTCCCTCAGTGGTTTGCAAAAAGATGAGTGACTTACCCAAAGGCACATAGCTAGAAAGTGTAGAGTTTCATTTTGAACACTCAGCCCACATCTCTCTGCTTTTTTGACCATGATTCCAGAAGAATGTTCCCACCAAGAAATCTTGTCTTCTAGACCCTTCCCAAGATGCAATTCATACCACTTGGAGATTCCAAATTCTGCCTCTGGGTACTTGGTGGGACAGATAAACAGTGTTCTTAGAACCAACAGACACGAGCCTTGCAAATACCCTCCTCCATGGACAGGAAAGTTTTAGTTCAGATAAATGCTGCCAGTCCCCATTCTTCCTCCATTCTATCTCCTTTCTGAGTGTCTGCTTGGGAAAGTAGCTCTTACCAAACACAGGAGGGCTTATCATTTTGCTGTTTTTTACAATCCTAAGTAATGTGGATTTTTTGCATTGTTTCAGGGTCCATATGAAGTCAAATTTAAGGTTTAAAAAACGTTTCCTATAATAAATTCAAACAATAACAGAAGTAAAAAGTAAAAAGAGCTAGTCTTTTCATCTTCTCCAACCTTCCAGAAGTACTAACTGTGAATTGTATGGTGTGTGACTTTCCAGACTTTGTTCTTTGTTTATATATACATATGTTCACATGTTGAGTGTTTGAGAGTGTAGGTGTGTCTTTTCCACGCTGTATATTTTCTGAAACTTGCTTTTCTCATTTAATATTAGATCTTAGACATCTTTCCAAATCAGTGCATTTAGATTTATCTTTATTAAAAACAGATGCATAGTGTTTCATCAGACTGTAGGGTCATAGGGTATATGCATTTTAAAAAACAAGATGTGGGGCCGGCCCATGGCTGAGTGGTTAAGTTCACGTGCTCTGCTTCAGTGGCCCAGGGTTTCACTGGTTCGGATTCTGGGTGTGGACATGGCACCGCTTGTCAGGCCCTGCTGAGGCAGTGTCCCACATGCCACAACTAGAAGGACCCACAACTGAAAATATGCAACTATATACTGGGGGGCTTTGGGGAGAAGAAGGAAAAATTTTTTAAAAATCTTTAAAAAACAAGATTTTTTTTTTTTGAGGAAGATTAGCCCTGAGCTAACATCTGCTCCCAGTCCTCCTCTTTTTGCTGAGGAAGACTGGCCCTGAGCTAACATCCGTGCCCATCTTCCTCTACTTTATGTATGGGACGCCTACCACAGCATGGCTTGCCAAGCAGTGCCATGTCTTCACCCAGGATCCGAACTGGCAAATCCTGTGCCACTGAAGCAGGACGTGCACACTTAACTGCTGTGCCACCGGGCCGGCCCCAAAAACAAGATGTTTTAAGTGAAGGACAACACATATTCTAATGGGTGCATCTGGTTTTAGGCCTGCGGCTAAATGACTTTGGGCAAATTACTCATCTTCTCTGAGCCTCAGTTTCTTTATCTATAATGTGAGGATAGAAATACCTTATGTAGTTTTGAGGATTAAAATGATTCGTTAATTTATCAAGCATTTGTTGAGGGCCTTTTGCGTACTAGGTAGTATTGGCGAATGTATTTGGTGGTGTTCTATAAACTGGGAAGCTTTATGTAGGGAAGCTCACCAGGAGAATAATCCAAAAAGAGATGTCTGCTTATCTTTGTCTCTTTTCTGCTCACCATAGTGATGTCTCTGAGTCTCTGCTTGATAAGTGCCTCTATACCAACCACTCTCCTCATCCCGACATCTTGATACGGACTTCTGGGGAAGTGAGGCTCAGTGACTTCCTGCTCTGGCAGGTAGGTGGTTTCTAACCACTGCTCTATTTGTGTCAGCCTGAAAACTGTGACTGCACCTGCGTAATGGATTAGAGGGGCTCATCCCCACCGCCAGCCGTGCTTGCACCAGAGAACTTGGGAGTTGGGGGTGCGGAGCTAAAATCTGGAGAAATGTCTCCAGGCTGTGCCTGGTAACGTTTGCTGTCCCCCCCCGCCATCTGGCCCTGGCTTTGCGAGCCTGTGTGGTTCTTGCTGTATAAAGTGCCTAGAGGAAAAATCAAGGCTATCCAGCTGTGGTGAAAACTTCACTTGTGCCCCTGTTCAAGGACCTGGATTTCTGCCTTGTGTCCCTGAGCATAAGCTCCTGCCCTAGTAACCTGCCAGGTACCCCAGCACCTCTGGGCTGGAACCTTGCCTTGCAGATACCAGTCTCTCTCCTCCAGAATAGAGGGCCGCATCTATGCAAGCGTAGTCCACAAGGAATATAAACTATATGCAGACTCTTTCTTAGGGGCCTGCCATTGCCTCTCAGCTCAGGTACCCCAGTGTAGGTAGTCCCCCAAAGGCTCATATCCAAATAAGTTTGTCTTTGCTTGAAGGTCTCCATCATCTGTTAACTTGGCCCCTGGATAGCACATGACTGGGGGAAGTCCTTGTTCAAGGAGAGGATGGAGGGAAAGACTCAGCTTGGAAGCAGTTCACATGATAAAGTTCCATAAATTTTAATGTGCCATAGTCTTAAAGTGAAGTAACAAGATTTAGCTACTAAAGATACTTGCAGTCTTTGGCTTTACTGAAAGAAGTATAATGTGCAGCTTATGCTTCTGTGGCCCACTCTGCTGTTCAGATCACATCTGGAAAGTTTACTTCTGGACACTGAGTTTTAAGAGACTACATTGGTAAACTAGAGAACTTACCAGAAGAGGCCAACCTGAATGGCAAGGAATCTGGACTGATGTCCTGTAAGGAATGAGTGAAGGATAGTGGTCTGCAAAAGGGAAGCGTGGTGACAGTTTATTCCCTCGGAAAAAGATATTGGGTTACTCCTTTGTGCTGGGAATATGGCAGTGACCAAGTCAGAAATAATCCCTGCTGTCTTAAAACTTATAGTTTGTTGGCAAAGACAAACTGAAGAAGTCAATACAGCCTTAGGAACAGATAACAGGCTGCTCTAATCTAGACTTCAAATATTTGAAAGAATGTCACTTTGAAGAAGCAGCAAACTTGTTCCAGAGAAAAGACCTGACCTTGGTAGAAGTTCAGGGAAAGTGACATTGGTTTAGCATGACAAGCTATCTGACAACTGAAGTTATGTCCCTTGAGGCACTGAATTCCTTATCACTAAAGGTGTCAAGCAGTGGCTGTCAAGAATATTCCAAAAGAGATTCTTACGTCAGTGACTGTTATTAAAGTTCACCCAACTCTGTGCTCTGTTTATATACATTATCTGGTTTAATTTTCATAGTACTCTAAAAACTAGGTATTCTTATTACTTAATCTTACAGTTGAGGAAACTGAGGCCCAGAGCAGTTAAGTAATTTGCCTCTGGTCAAACAGATGGAAAATCCTGGAGCCAGAATTCAAAGCCAGGCAGCCTGGCCCCAGAGCCCATGCTCTTAATGACACTGCGCCATTCTCTGCTACTTAAAAATAACAATGGCAGCTACCATTTGTTCATTGCTGACTTTTATCGGACAGTGTGTCTCCCAGATGACCTCTCAGGGCCAAGAGCCAATAACATAATCCAGATGTTATTTCATAGTCCTAAAATTGGCTCTTAGAAAAATCCTGGTGGAAATGTTGATCTAGTCTTGTTTTAGTTCTGCCTTGTTACAGGCAGGTGATCTAACTGCCTCAGATGACCCCTCCCCCTATCAGTGAGTGAATCAGGGCTGGCAGCAGCCGCTGCAGCTCAGGGTGCCTGTCCGTCTCATCCCTGGGCTTCTGTGTCCTGCTCAGCCTTCTCCAAAGAAGGAGCCTGGCCAGGGATGTGTTCCAGCAACATGTTACTAAACCATACTCTCGTCCTCACCTTTCCCAGACCTCCCACTCCTGCCTGGTGTTCCAACCCGTTCTGTGGCCAGAATACACGTTTTGGAACCTCTGTGAGGCCATCCTGCAGTTCCAGATGAACCATAGCATGCTTCAGGTAAGAGTTTAGGGCTGGCCTGATTGGGTGGGATGGAAGAAGAGGTTAGCATTGATTGACCACCTAATATATATACCAGGCACTTGCTAATAAGCTTGTTAATGATGATGATAGTAGCTACCACTTACTGAGTATTTACTATGTGTCAGGCCCTGTGAACATTTTATATACACTATCATTTAATGCTCCCAAGAACCTAATGAGGTAGGTATTATTAGGCCCATTTGCGCAAATGGATAAATAGAAATTGTTTGGTTAAGGACACATAACCAGAAAGAGGCAGAACTGAGGTTCAAGTTACAAGACCTTAATCTCTTTACTATAGAAACCCAGGAAAGGCTTCTCAGAGAGATTGGCCATTATTCTCTGAAGGTATTAACCTAATAAAACCAATAAAAGATTGTAGAAGTGGAAGTATACAAAATCTGAGCCTCTTCCAGAAGGGATTCAGAACAAAATAGCACTATCTTTCTATTGTATAAAACTATGTTCTGCCAAGACTTGAAGTTCTACTTTGAATTTTGATCACCAGATCTTGAAACAGGTTGCATTAGGAGGCAGAGTCATCTGCATCTGATTAGGACTCAAGAATAACACCAGTGTGTGTGGTGGTGGCAGCTTAGGGTCTACTAAGGCACTTAGGTGTTTTAATATAAGTTTTCTTATTTAACCCTTCCAACAGTCCAGCAGGTTTGGTGTCTCATTTTTAAGACGTGGAAACAGAGGGGCAGAGTAACTGTCCCAAGTCCACAGAATTTTAAACCCAAAGCTGGTGCTGCTTCTTGAGTCTGGAGAGAGATTGGCCAGGAGGAAATAAAGATGTAATCAAGTCTTCTCAGTCCCCTTGGCATCAGGGATCTGTTGGAGAATCTGATGAAAGCCATAGACCATCTCCATAGAAAAATTGCACAGATCATTCTAACATGTGGCACTCTACGTAGAACTGCACTCATCACGGAAGCACATAGACTGCTTCCAGGGGCTTCATCTAACCCCTGAAATCTGTCCGGGAATCTCAAGTCCAGAACTCCTGGAATAAGCCAATCAAATCATGAAGGTTCGGTCACGTGCTTGATCATTTAGTCTCAGAATCTGAGGAAATTGAAAAAGGAAGTTGACTTCAAGTAAACAGAAAAACAGCAGAGTCTCAATTATCCACCATCAGTGAGGAATGAATGTCAGATTTTTCCACATGACCAAAGGCTCCCCTTTAAGAACTAAAACTTCTTTATCCTTTTTCAATAGAAAACTTTCTGAAATATGTCTTGTACAGAATTTATTGATATCTACTATATGCCAGGCACTTTCTAATAATGGATGATTAGAATAATCACATTCTAATGACAATAGTAGCTGCCTTTAAGCACTTCACTGTACAGTGATGCCCTTGAAAGGTGAGACCGTTGGCTCTAAGCTAGATGGTCCCAAAATACTTGGCTTTAGGATTTCTTGTATATTTGTCTGTGTCCTCCTTCTCATTTCTTACTAAATTTCCTGGCTGATTTTGACAGCATCCCTCCTTCTCCTCTCTTGCTGTTTATTGTTTTAAATCAGCTACAGGCAAGGAAACCAATCAGTCAAACTTGTTAGAATTATCTCTGTAAAGTGAGAGTAAACTGGCTCTGCATGAAGCCCAGAGGATCTTGGTGTGTGAGCTTTTGTGCATGGATATTCTTATCTCTAATATGGCTGCTCAGAAGCCTTCTGTAATAATTTCACGTTTCTCAGATACTTTTCCACATGGCCTTCATTCATTCCATAAATATTTACTGAGTACCTAGCATGAGTCAGGCACTATATTAGGCACAGGAGATTCTGCAGTTAGCTGGCCAGATGAGATCCCTACCTTCATGGAGTTTATGTTCTTACTTGAGGAGATACATAATAAACAAGTAAGCAAATAAATAATTTCAGATTGTTATAAGGCGATGAAGAAAATAGAGTGATGTGCTAGAAAGTAATGAAGAGAACGAGAGGTAACAAATGGAGCAGTCAAGGAAGGCCTCTCTGAGGAGGTGATTTTTAAGCCATGATATAAAAAATGAGAAGTAGCCAGACATGCAAAAATCTGGGGGAAAAGAATTCTCCGAAAAAGGAGCAGCAAGTGCAAGGTTACTGAGTTTATCAAGTTTGGGTCTTGGAAGAACAAAAGAAGAGGCCATCGTTCCTGAGGGAGAAGAGTATGAGATGAGGTTGGGTAGGAGTCAAGCCTCTGATCATCTAGTGTCTTGTAGGCCATGGTGACACATCTGAAGAATTTTGATCAGCAGAATGACAGAATCTGATTTACATTTTGCAAAAATCACTCAGGATTTTCAGGGGGCAGGAGTCCGAGACCAAACTCCTACAGTAGTCCAGGTGAGAGGATGCGCCTCAAGGTGGGGCGGTGGCTGGAGGGGAGGGGAAGGCTGAGTGGACTAAGATGGAGGAAAAACAAATGTTAAAACAGAAACAAATGAAACTAACTTTGTCATTAATGTAACCCCCAGAGAAAGGAATTAATTCAAGTTAACCTGAGCACAGTTCTCTGATTATATCTCTTTAGCAGGATATATTCTAAAGATAATACAAACTGAAAAGAGAACTTGAACATTACTTAAGAGGTTTATTGTTAGTGGCAATGTTGATGGAGTAATTCTGAAACTCCTTTGTGTATCCTGGAGGATAAAACAAATGAGTACAGATATTAATGTTATTAGGAATCAAGACATTAGGTTTTGGCCTTGGCAATTGGGTGGGTGGTTCTGCTCTTCCCTGGGATGAGTTGGGACATGTTTGAGGAAAACTATTAAGAGTTCCATTTTTGTACCTATGAATCATAATTGCAAACATTTATTGAGCTCTTACCACGTGTCAGGCATCCTTTACATAGATTCTATGTAGGGCTATATGGTAGATACTATTATTATTGCTCCCATTTTTAGAGTGAGGAAACCAAAATTATAACAGAGATATTGATAGTCTTGAACACTTTTTCAGCAGGCCCCCTGGGAGTTCTGGCCCAGCTTTTTCTACCCAGGATCCCTCAAAGCTGTTTCTAGAAATCTTAGCACCTCAGCAGAAGCACCAAGGGTAGAATTCAGACTAACAACATCCTCACCAGTCTGGCATCAGACCAGACAGCTGATCTTTCCACTGTCTCTCTTTTACGAACCCTGTATTGTAACCAAACTGGACCCTTCTTAGTTCCTTGTTCCCCTTCCTTTTAGTTTCCTATCTCTGTGTCTGTGCTCTTGGCCTCTCTTCCAAATTCCCATTGTTAAAATCTGAGCTGCTCTGTCTCTAAGCCCAGCCCAGTATGCTCCTGTTCCTGCAGGAAGCCAGAGCAGAAGACAGGGAGCTGGGTTCTGGGCCTAGAGCTGAATGGGATGAGGGCAGCTGGTGGATGCCAAGGGAAGCAGGACTCAGCTACACGTTGTTCGGGTCTAGACTTTGGTATCTGAAGGGACCATGACAGTCTCCTGGTCATCACCCATCAGTCTTAGAGAGTAGGGGCTGGCAAAGGGAGGGAATCTTGACTCTGATGCGGGAGGATGGATGGAAGATCAGGGCAGGGCAGGGGCAGGCAGCAGTGCGAGCCGGTGGTCCTCAGTTACAAGCTGCATGGACGATTGGTCCGGGAGGGGTCACTGATAGAGAGGAGTGGTAAGTGTTCGGTCCACCTAATCTGTGAAGATGATATTACAGAGGGAGAAACTACATGTGCCCACTAAACTTCCTTTGATGTATTGTTGAAGATTAAACACCAGGCCAGATCAATCAACCATTTTATTTCTAGTGCTCCTCAGGTAGTCACTGTCTTCTCCTCAGGAGAATTTAAAAGCTTGAGCTGTTGTCTCAGACATTCCTGCCTTTGAATCATCACACTGCCTACTGGCTGTGTGACTGGGCACTTAGTTAACCCTTCAGACTATCATTTTCCTCATCTGTAAAGTGAGAGGAGTAATGATAATAATAATACCTGTCTCACAGGTTTGTGATAAGGGTTCAGGAAGCTAATACACAGAAAGCGCTGAGTGCAGTGCTGGAACAGAGTTAATTTTCAGAGAATGGTGGCCAGGATCGTTTATCACTTGTCTCTCTGGGCTCTTCACCAGACTTCTCCTGTCTTCAGAAAAGCCATAGACATGTAGCACCCTGCTCATCCTGTCCCCAGTACAGGTCCCCAGGCAGGGAGATTCTGGGGGCACTTTGGAACATCATGTTTCCCGCCAGAGGTGTTCTCTCTGTCTCAGGCATCCTCAGAAATGCATCGCCCATGCTGCTGACCTGAGCATGTTGACTGTAGCAAATGGGGCCTTAGGGGAGGACTCTTCGCTGGCTAATGAATGTTTTGAAGCCCAAGACCTGCAGCCTCCTTCCAGGCCTCGGCAAGGTAGTAGAGGACTTGAGGGGCTATTACTTGGTCCCCAGTTCTGCCGGGGACAGAACAAGAGCAGAGAGGCTTAGTGCCCAGGAGAGGTTTAGATTAATAGGTGAGAGCCCGATTTGTCAAAGCGAGCTCCGTGGAGCTTTTGCACTGAGATCACATAAATTCTGTTCAAGAAGTATCTAATGAAATTATTACACCCTCACCCCTGATTGGTCATTATACAGGGAGAGTAGACAGAATGGTCAGGGAGAGAGGAAGTGACTAGGATGTCGGTTAGCCTAGATTTTTCTGAAGCTGAGTACCTGAGAAGACTTAGAACACTTCTGAGAAGGGGAGGTAGATCCAGACCGTGTGGAGGCCGCACAGACAGGCATCCAGATGCAGGCCACCGGTTCCCCACTCCACCCCTAGAAAGTACAGCTTATCCAGAGGCACAAGACACATTCCCCATAGACCTCTCAAGAAGCCACCTTAGTAGAGAAACCAAGGAAACTTCAACCTACTCTGTGACCTGGGCCACGTCCCTTCCCTCCTCGGCCTCAGTGTCCTTGCTTGTCTAAAGTGAGGAGGCTGGAGCAGATGGTCTTAAGGAGCTCCCCTGACTCCATCATCCTAAAAGTGATCTGCTGATTCCTGGCAAACAGAGGCCAGGCTCTGCCTTGGCCTCTGCCTCCCTGCCTCCACTCAGTCTGGGGCTGCCATTTGGAAGAAGCTTGAGCTTCACGGAGCAACTTTAGCTCCGTATTTCCTCCCTGTGTGGCTTAGTGCCCCCATCTTTTCTGTCCTTCCAGAACTTAGCCTCCTTAGCCCTAGCCACAGCAGGTGTGATAGAAAAATAGCTAACCATTAATAACCAGGCACCAGCCTAGGCATTCATTATCTCATTTTTCCTTAAACCACCCAGGGAGGTGGGTACTATCATCTCCATTTTGCAGAATAAGAAACAGGCCTAGGGCCGGCCCAGTGGCATAGCGGTTAAGTTCATGCGCTCCGCTTCAGCGGCCTGGGATTCACCGCTTCTGACCCCAGGCACGGACCTATGCACTGCTTATCGAGCCAAGTTGTGGCTGGTGTCCCTCATATAAAGTAGAGGAAGATGGACATGGATGTTAGCTCAGGGCCAGTCTTCCTCAGCAAAAAGAGAAGGATTGGCAGTGGGTGTTAGCTAAGGGCTAATCTTTGAAAAAAAACAAAAAAAAAAACTGTTAAAAAAGAAAAGAAAGAAATAGGCCTAGAGAGGTGAGTGAGTCCTTTGGACAGGAACTTTTCAAACCCCAGTGCTCCAGAAGGACTCACTCTAGCCTCATCAAGCTCTTCAATCAATTTCATGTGTCTTTGCCCATGATTTCCACTGCCTGCTATTCTCCTCCCTCCACGTACCCCAGCTTTATCCAAATCCTCCCCCATTGGTTAAAGCCTGGCTCAAATATTGCCTGTCCATGAGGTTTCACTGCTCCTTGACCTTCATCAACCACAATTTCTCTCTCCTCTGAGCTGCATGGCCCTTTTTCTTGCCTCCCTGATGACCCTTACTACATTGTACCTTGTATTATGGGACTTTGTATATGGATCTTGTGTCCTAATCAGCCTTTAAGCACGTGGATTGCTGAGACTATATCGTGTGCATCTCCATACCCCCAGTAAGGTCCTCTCCTCCTGGGTTTCTCCTGACCAAGGCCAGGAAGAAGCCTTTGCAACAAGATAGAGAGCCTTAGCAGCAACTTCTCAAGCCTGTTTTAGTCTTCATAGCTCCATTTGTGAGCTCATTATCATAGCAGAAGAGTACCCATGAATGCCTGGGATCATTCAGGAGCCTAGAGGGGCAATATTCCAGAATTTTCATTTGTCATCTTTATTCATGCAGTAAACCTTTATTGCTGAGAGACCTTAGCGAATCACTTCCCTACTCTGAACCTCCATCTCTTATCTCCAACAGATAGAAGGTACCTCCCTAGCTCCATTGTGAGGGTCAAGTGCTTGTGCACATGTAAGATATTCCTTAAAAGATGAAGACAGAGCAATCCAGGTATTTACAGGCTGAATAAGACACAGACATGTACATAAATACCATAATACAGGACAGAATGTGATAAGAGTCATTAGGGTATAGGCTGCCAAGTCAGCAGCAAAGCATAGATTCTCACATGGAATAGGTTTGGCAGGAGAGCTCTGGTGCAAAGGCTCTGTGGTTAGAGTGGCAGGAGCAGAGTGCCTCAGCGGGGCACAGCAAGGCCTTGGTTCTGCTCCAAAGGGATTTCCCCCTCTCATGTGCCAGGAGCATCCTCGCTGCTCTCCTGGGATCACATGGTCAGTCGATTGAGTATTTCACATCTGTGGGGTGCCCCAGGTTCCAAGGAGGAAAAGCCACACAGTCTCTGCCCTCTAACACTTCATGGTTTGTCTGGAGACACACAAAGGGTATGAGAAGTGCAGCCAGGGAGTATGGTCAACTACCTAGTGTCAGAGCTGGTTCCAGAAGCTCTGAGGGCTCTATCAAGTATTCAACGGCTTATTTTCTAACAGAAAAAGTAGACTATGGACACTAAGACCTATTCTACTAGGCAGAATGCAGTAAGTGGCTTAAGAGAGCTAAAACTGCTTCTCAGAATGTTCATAGGAGGGTCATTTGCTAGAGGAGTCAGGCTGGTCTCCATACAGGAGGCAAGTCTGGAGCCAAATTCTGGAAAATTGCTTAGGGAGTTGGGAGGATGGCACCCTTAGAGTGATTTGGGAAACTAAAGGACCCTATAGGCATGTCCCAGGCGGGAATAGGACCTTCTTTACAGCAGAGAATAGATAGTAATGACTTATAAAATTGCTGTTTCTTTTTGAGAGCCTGCTAGAGAGGGTTTTGCATATATTATCTCTAATCCTTAAAACCACTCTTCAAGGTAGGCACAACCCCCACTTTACAGATGAAGAAATGAGGTTAGGAGAGGATTTGCCCAAAGCCATAAATCTAGTTGATGGGGGAACCAGAAGTCAGACTCACATTTGCCTGGTTCCCTTGCAAGTGGAAACCTGAGAAGAATTTCAAGAAATACAGGTGCTCCCTCCAAAACAAACCAAGATGGACCTAGAACTGCCACTGCCCTGCCTGTATGTACAACCTGGGCATCACCCATCTCACCTGCTCCCAAACCTTCCCAAATCTGGTACAAGCTCCCCACTGTTCCACTTAACTTGGCCCACCCTGTGCCCTACCTCCTCCAATCCAGTTCCACCCACACCTAAAAATGATTTCCCCACCCCAATCCCCATTTTTCTCTAGCAGAAGGCCCGAGACATGTATGCAGAGGAGCGGAAGAGGCAGCAGCTGGAGAGGGACCAGGCTGCAGTGACAGAGCAGCTGCTGCAAGAGGGGCTCCAGGCCAGTGGGGACACCCAGCTCCGATGGACACGCTTGCACAAACTCTCAGCCAGACGGGAAGAGCGGGTCCAAGGCTTCCTGCAGGCCCTGGAACTCAAGCGGGCTGACTGGCTGGCACGTCTGGGCACTGCATCAGCCTGAGGGAGGCTGGCCTCCTGTCACTTTGCCCTGCCCTCTGCCGCCCCCCCTCCCCCCCCACCAGGGCCCTACTCCTCTTTCTTTTCTTGGTGAAAGGCACCTCCCTCCTGATGAATTGTGTTCCCTTTGCTTGGCAGGGGAGCCCCAGAGGCCAGGTCTGCTGGCCATAGATACCTTTGGGCTGCCTGAGACAGTGGCCCCTAGGGAGGGTTGAGGGCGAGAGTCTCCCACAAGTACACTAAACCCAGCTCTGCTGGTCAGTAGGTTTGGACAGCAGGGGGCCCCAACTCTTCTGCTGCCTGCTCCTTCCACCTTTGCCATGTCTGCGTGTGCTCCTAGACACACTTTCTTTTTCCACCAGCACATCCTTCGATACACAGAATTGAGGGGAAGAGCTCTCCCCAAACCCTCGCCCTTTACACATCTTCTTAGCCTTCCACCTGACTTTCACAAAAGATTTGGTTCCACCTCGGATCTGCTGGTAAATAGCTAATAGGCAGCCAGCATAATTTGGGCAAGGAAGGGGAGGGAGAGAGAGAAAAAATGTGCCCATCTGCTGCTCCTCCCCCTTGGCTCTCCACCTGGGATTTGCTATTGAATCTCTACCCCCTCCCACCCTGCAGTGCTGATTGCTCACTGAAAGGCTCAGCGCCCCCAATGGCGCCGAAGCCAGGCGGGTGATTACAATCCAATTACCTATTGTCGACTCAGCCCACACAAGCTTTTCTCCTTTTGCAGGGCATGGGGCCAGGTTCCGCTCCCCAGTGAGACTGGCCCCCTCGAGGGGTACAGGGTAACAGAAGAGCCTGTAGGCCCTGGTGAATCTAATCCAGCACAGGCCTCCTTCCCTGGAACACATCAGGACCAAGAGCACAGAAACAAGTGCTTCTCCCGGCTGACTGGGCCTCCTGACCTCACCATCTCAGACTGCTTCCCACCTCCTCAATCTTTGAGGCTTCTTCTCTCAGCTTTTTGACCTGGCCCCCTAACTAGGCCCTGAAACGATTTGTTCTCAGCATGGCAGAGTCTCAGCTTGGGAGGGCCAAGGCTGCCCAGCAGGAAGAAGGCCAAATCAAGGGCCATGTCCTTTCCCCTACCTCTCCCTGCCAGACCTCACTGCAGAGCTGCTGAGAGGATTAGTGCCTTTGAAGAGTTGTCTGCCTGAGCAATTCTGTGCTTCAGGTGCAGCAAGCACCGGCCGGTAATACCAACCAAACGCTATTCTGTTTAGTCTTCCCGTTTTACTTTCTGCAAACTGTTTCCCAGCACCTCCCTCTAGGGGAGAGGGAGGGTCCTGCAAGCAGTGGTAAGAGCATACTCTTTAAATCCCTAACTTTCCTATACTCCAGTCTCCTCTTCCCCTTCCTGTGCCTGAATACCTGGCACAAGAGACCCCTTGGCCATCCTCCCTGCTCCCAGAATCAGTTGTAAATGCCAGACACTGCGATTGAGAAGCCAACCCATGCACCTTTGGCAAGCCCCCCACACACGCCTGGCACTCCCCACTACCAATGGCTGGCAAAGGGTTCCCAGAGAGCAGGTGCTGTACATTTTCCAGCTTTACAATGGGGCTGTTGACAGCCTTAATTAGGGAGGCATGAATTATGCGGCTATAATACAGAGCCCTACAATTAAGGCGGGAATGAGGGGCTGGAGGCAGCAAACGGAATCTGCCCTGTGAGCGTGGCTGTTGAGTCCTGTCTCCGTTCTCTGTCTGACTTTGCCTAATATGATTGGGGTACAGCAGAGGTGATTAATGGGGCTGGTATCTCCCTTTGGCCTGAGGTCCCGTGTTCTGGGAGAGGTGCACAGAGTGGGGTGGGGTGAGGTGGGGTGGGAGGGGAGGGGCTGCCCCAGGAGGCACTGTAGGGGTGGAAAGAGACTGAGAGGCCACCTAGAAGCAGGGGCTGCAGATAGTTGAACTCATTGTGGTTGCTTTCTACCAGTATGATGATTTGTGCAAACCAGCTTCAACCCTTGCCTCAAGAAATAGGTGGGGACCTATTTAAATGTCTTCCTACCTTTGAGCTGAGCCCCCACTTGAGGATATTTACCGTGTTTTTGTGTTCTCCTGGGTGTCAAATAGAATTTTAAGAATTCTTTCTTGAATGTAAAACTTGTTTGTTACCAGTGCAATGTAAGAACATCTTGTTTTGCTGCTGCAACTGTCTACCCTTCTTCAGGTGTGCTTGGCTACCTCCAGGATCCGTAGCTTTGGGGGCGTGTGGCATGGGGGCACCACTGGAAGAGCCCTTTTGCCGTCGCAACACCTGTTTCTCTGCTTGTTTCCTAATCCCCGGACGCTTTCCTCCACCTCCTTTTCCTCGCGCAAGTGAAAGGAAGCCAGCCTGCCAGTGTGGAAGGAGGGATTTCGCCAGCTGCGTTTGCAGCGCCCAGGCTTGGTGGCCGCATCGGGTGGGGGCAGCTGAGCTTGAAGTCTCTGAAGCGGGTGGAGCGTAGGGGGAGGGGAGTGCTGGTAGGCCTCCTTGACGGCCGCTCTCCATTATTCTGCGGCGGGGTCCTGAGGTCCCAGAATACAGAGACCTAAGGGAGCCACCCAACAGGCTTTTGGGGGGGGCTTCGTTGGATTTGGGGAGGCGGCTGAGCAACGGGTGCTGAAAGGACAGCTCCTACCTGCCCCGCTGCACCCGAAAGGCACCTCTGCGTGTAAAGTCTCCCCTTCGAGCCCCCACCCCATCTCGAGTGGACCGCCTTCCAGGTGAGGTGCACGAAAGGTTTCCTCAGAGTGGCAGCTTGGAAGGATGCACGTCCGGCTGCGCCAAGCTGGCTTCCCCGCTCTTTCCCCACTTCAGCGTCAGCCTTGGCCCTGGGAACTGCAGCCTGTGCCTCCAAGCCGCGCGCTTCCTCCCGCCTCCGGCGGAGAAGGGCGGTGCGGCCAGGCCTTGCAAGCCCTTCTTCTGGGGCCCCCCGCAGGAACAGGAAGGAAAGCGGCCGAGATGCGCCCTAAGTGTCGCACGGCTTGGAGAAGTGGGTAGCTCGGTTGCATAAGGTGGAAGGAACTTGGTAGTTTGTAAAAGCGAGCTCTTGGCGGGAGCCGAAACCCAGAGCCTGCCGACTCGCACCACCCCCCTCATTTATTGCCTTAGTCGCGCGCCTCCCCCACTGCGCCCCCACCCCCTAGGCGCGCCGCCGTCTCGCGCGCCCTCCCCCCATACCCCCCTCCTCACTCCCTCCAGAGGAGGTGAGTTTAAACCCCGCCCACGTGACCCCAGCTGGGCCAATGAGCGGCGGCGGGAGGTGAAATCCGGTTCTAACCGGTCCGGGGCTCCCAGCGCTATAAAAACTTTATAAACCCCCCGGAGCCCGAGCAGTGTGAAGAAGAAGAGGCGAGAGCGACCCCCGGGCCGACTAAAGCCCGCGCGCCGCTGCATCCCCCGCGTCCAGCGCCAACGTCCCGCCGCCGTCGTCACCATGCCCAAGAGAAAGGTACGTGGCGCAAGGGCCCCGGGCGCTGGGCCGCCACTGCCGCCGCTGCCACCACCGCTGCTGCTGCCGCCGCCGCCGCCGCCGCTCCCCCGGCTTTGGAGCGCGAGGATCGGCGTCGGACTGGAGCAGGCGCAGCCGCTCGGCGCGGGTGCTCGAGGCGGTGTCAGGCGGCCCCGGGCTAACCCTGCGCGGTTCGGCTGCCCGCGGGCGCCAGAGGCCATATTGGAGGAGCGGCGGCCGCGGCGGGAGGAGCCATGTTGGCGGCTGTTTATCCCGCTCCCCTCGGGCTCGACGTGCCCGCCCCGCGCCCCCTCCCCCATCGCCATGCCCCCTCCCCTCCCCGCGGGCGGGCAATTCAAACCCGAAAGGGCGGGAAGGCGGCGCTCGGGGTTGGCGGGCGGGGGAACGCGCTGCCGCCAAAAAAACCGCCGCCGTGAGGGGGCGGGGCCGTGTCCCTCGGGGCGGGGCTTCGCCGTGTGGCTCCGCCTCCGCCCACGGCCCCCGCGCACGAGACTCGAGCGCCGGTGCGCGCCGCTGTCGCCCACGAGTTCCCCCGGCTGCGCGCGCCTCCGGTCCCCCGCCCTCGACGGCTGCCATGGCAACGGCGCTCGGGCCCCGCCTCCGGAGGGGTTTGTTTGCACCATCTGCAGCTGTTGCTTCTGCCTGGCGCGGGCTGCGCTGCTCGCTCCAGCTTAGCGCGCGCTTCCCGGGCCGCTCGGCGGAAGACACCCGGCCTCCCTGCGCGCTGTGGGCCGCACCGGCGGTGGCGCTCACACAAACGAGCTCTCCCGCAGCTTTCTAAGCACTTGGGGTATTTGCATAGGAGCTGGGGGGTGCTAAGAACTGACGATTTGTATGTCCTAGAAAAGTTGTGTGCCAGACTTCCCCTTCAGTTTTTTCCCTTATAACTTCTTAATTTGGGGGGGTTAAGCTTAGGGAATCATTAAGAATTGCCTCAGAAGCTGCAACTTTCTTAGTTTTTGTTTGTTTTTAATAGGCTGAAGGGGATGCTAAAGGAGATAAAGCCAAGGTGAAGGACGAAGTAAGTCTTATTTATTCTCTCTTCTTTGGAGTCTTACAAAGGCTTGGGCTCCTTTGGTGGTAATTAACCATAGCTCTCGTCCTGAATTTGCCTAAGTAGTCTCTTTACTTCTTATGTCTAGAACAAATTGACACCAACATTTCTGGTTTTTTTCCTCAAGTGGTTCAGCTGTCCTATTTCTAACTTTTTCCCCTTTTTTCTTTAATAGCCACAGAGAAGATCTGCAAGGTTATCTGCTGTAAGTGTCTGCTTTTAAATTTTAATATTTGTCCTTGAGACTAAAAAGCCTTGAAAAATAATCCTCTTTGCTTCCCATGAGTTATGATCAGTGGCTGGTTTTGAATGATCTACTCCATTGTGGACTCTCACCCATTTGAGACTTACTGGTTCTGATGTTCTGGTGGCTGTAGCCACAGTGGGACACTTCAGGATGTTACTTGAGTGGGTTTCTGAAGATAGGAAATTCTAATGGAAAGCTAGCCACAAAACCTTTACAGAATAGGAACTTCCATGTCAGTGGTACTGGGGTTGGGTTTGGGTTTTCTTTGGTCCATCATACTAATGTTCTCTTTCTCTCTCTCCCCGGAATAAAAGAAACCTGCTCCTCCAAAGCCAGAGCCCAAGCCTAAAAAGGCCCCTGCAAAGGTGAGCAGGACTAGGAGACAGACTTGCTTCTAGGAGTTACATAAGGCTGAGCAGTTTCCCCTGTTGCTGACAGGAGACCTGCTACATGATGACTTCATCTGTTGGTACAAAGTCGAGATATGACAAAGTTACTAGGACTAGGCCTTAAAATAACATTGGAATTGGTCATTTTTACAGTATGAATACTGTTGTTTATCTTAATTTAGCACAATGGTGACTCCATTAATGGGTATTCTACATTGTTTCGATAGCTTGCGTTATTCTTGAGATTTGTCATGGTTTCTTAATGAAAAACTCTATCAACAATTCACAGAAAACTGCACTTGGATATTAAACCCCCTAAGTGTTTAAGCTGTTTTACTCTTAGTACTTACAGTCACATAACAATTTTTACATACTGAAGACCACAGCAAAGTATAGATAATTTGGTCTGGTTTTGGTTCATTTTTTTAAATAAACGGAGAGGATTTAAA
Organism: Equus quagga; assembly: GCF_021613505.1. Classification (NCBI taxonomy): domain Eukaryota; kingdom Metazoa; phylum Chordata; class Mammalia; order Perissodactyla; family Equidae; genus Equus; species Equus quagga. The sequence goes on along the minus strand of NC_060271.1, from coordinate 29,089,503 downwards.
GTTTGTGTATGTGTGTTTTATCCTCCATAAACAATCCTCTCTTGTGTAGAACTTTGCAGACCATACCCTGGTAATATGAAATGAGGAGAAACAGCTTTCTTTTTTCTCCCCCCTTTCAGAAGGGAGAGAAGGTACCCAAAGGGAAAAAGGGGAAGGCTGACGCTGGCAAGGATGGGAATAACCCTGCCGAAAATGGAGATGCCAAAACAGACCAGGTACAGCTGCTGGCGCGCTTTTAAGTCTGCTCATTTAATCAGTCACTCATCGCAAAGGCTTTCACTGCCTTTTTCCTGCGTCTGCATCATGCCAAGTGTGTGTTTCAGTCCGGAGTTTGCTTGTGGCTTTTCTGTTAACTTTAATCCTGGATTCCTGAAGTCTGCCATCTGATAAAAAGGGCACCGTGGGCGAGATCCTTGTCCTGTCATTAGGTGTCACACTTGTGCTACACCATAGAGTTTTCGAGCTGGGAGTGACCTCAGATCTTCTATGCTGGTGTGTCCCCTTCCCTAATTTTACAATACGGTCCAGAGGGGAAGTGACTTAATGCAGTAACCTACAAAGTCAGTCTCCAAACAAGTGCGGAGTCTTAATGTCAAAGTACCTAAAACCTGAACTTGACCTGGGAACAAAGTAATGCTGTAGATGGAAAATGAATGAAGGTAGTTTCAAAATTCATACGTTGTATTAATCTGTCTATTTTTCTTTTAGGCACAGAAAGCTGAAGGTGCTGGAGATGCCAAGTGAAGTGTGTGCATTTTTGATAACTGTGTACTTCTGGTGACTGTACAGTTTGAAATACTATTTTTTATCAAGTTTTATAAAAATGCAGAATTTTGTTTTACTTTTTTTTTAAGCTATGTTGTTAGCACACAGAACACTTCATTGTTGTTTTTCGGGGAAGGGCATATGTCACTAATAGAATGTCTCCGAAGCTGGATTGACATGGGGAAAAAAACATCTTTCCCTTCTAGTTTTGAGAGACCTTCCTCTTGGTTCCCAGGAGGAGAGATCTCTTGATGTTGACACACATGCGCCACCTTGGCACAAACGCCTGGTGGTGTGGAAAAACTAAAATTTGTTTTTATGTCTTCACCCTCTCCGCCTTCAGCATAGACCTGACTCCCTTAAACCCAGAGACCTCTTGAGACCTGACCCCCAAAAATTGGTTACTAGTATGTCAGGCAATCTGGACTTGCCAGTGTCACCATTGAGATGGCATCCCTCAAAAGAGCAGCAGTTCCCTTATTTAGATTGTGGATCTTCAGATTGATAGTTCTGCCATTTTCATTTCATTTCCTGAAAGTCAGGGTCGGCTTGTGAAAAGTTGTTAAACAACATGCTAAATGTGAAACGTCAACCCTCACTCTAAACTTGCCCTGTTGAGAGCATCACATGAAGACTTCGTTGGGTTTTATAGTGGCTTTCTGATTTTGGTAGTCCATTGAAGAAGGGAGTTTGAAAGTTGTTGTATACTGTTACCGATTGTCTGCCCATGTCCTGCCTGAAATACCATGATTGTTTATGAAAAGTATCTTTAATAAAGCTGGATACAGTTTGGCTTGGAATGCTGCCTCTAATCTTTTCCCAGGAGTTGGGGAGCCTAGTTTCTCCAAGTCTCTTGGGACAGGATGCATTCTGGTGTGAGTTGTAGAAGTCCCACGTACAGTCAATCTTTGGTTTATAGTCAGTCTGTAGAACACAGTGCTAGGTGGAGTTAGGAAAGATCCCAGGAGTAAGTAGAACAGTGGTGAGAGGCTGGGAGCAGAGACGTAGTTTCTGTGCTTGTTATGTAGCATTACCTGAAGTATACATTTAAATGCAGATTTTTGGTAGATCTGAGATTTTGGCCTGGTAGCTGACAGCAAAAGAGCCTCTTTACTTCATTCATATGTAAAACCTCTAAAATTGGCGTATTAATAGATCCAACAGTAGTAGTCTTGTGTCAGGAGAAAGTGCTTCTGTCTATAACAGCCGGCGATAAGATCTATTAGATGGCACTCTGCTCTTAAGCAGACCTGCACATCTGTGAATTGATTAAATTCTTGTCCTTGCTGGTGAACTGCTCTGGGTCCAAAAACAAAGCCGTTAATGGGGACTCTTCTGGTTGCTTTAGTTTGGAGACCCTGGTGAAATAGCAAGAAGTTATGTTAGGAAATAGAACTTGTAATAAATTGATGCTCACAATTTGAATTTGCTTTTGCAGGTCACCTTTGTTTGAGGGGAATAAAGTAAATTGGAGACTACAAAAAAGATACCTTTCATTGGTTTGTTTATCCCCTTAGTCCAAATGGTAGAGCTATCATATCAGTTAAGCTCTTCCTTGATAGATATTTTTGTGTATTATCTTTGGTCTTCAGTTTGGGTACAATTGTGTAATCCAAGTGTTAACACCTGTTTTCTGGCTGAGGAAATGGGCTCAGATGAAGAAACTTGTTCAGGGTTATGTGTACATCTAAAGCACAGTTATGTGTACATCCAGTGACTCGAAAGTCAGGATTCAAACTCCTCATCAGAAATACCTTCTGACTTGGACTCCTATTTGAGGGCACCTTTTGGATAAGGTAAAAATTGTCTACCTAGGTAGTTTCCAGCCATTTGCTGTCATAATTGCTGAAATAGTTCTAGGTTGTAGAGTTTTAATTTTTACTCAGGTGTCATCTTCCAGCAGTGGAAACCATTACAGCCCTGAGGGCTAGGGGTACGGCAGCTTGGTATTTGTGGAGAAGTTGCATAATTTGAGAAAGCCACAGTTGGGGTTGCTTTATCAGTATTTGTCTGAGTTCACATTCAGTAAAATGTGTCGAGCCACAAGACTGCTAGGAGCTTGGCCACGTGCTGGTACTTAATCTTTGGGTCAATCCCTTGTAGGTGTTACTCCCGTTTTATAGTTAGGAAACAGACTCGGATATGAAGTGACTGGCTGAGGTTGAACTCAGTAGTAACTCTTCCTGTTACCTGGAAATTAGGATGAGTAAGGTGAACTTGAACTTTTTTTTTTCTTCCTGGAAAATGTTTACTGATTTGACTGGTTGTGGACCATGAAAGTGCCTGGGCTTAAAAACCAAGAAACCAGACATCAAAACATGATAAGGACATTTGAGACAGCCGTTACAGCATGCCCAGTGTCAGCCGTAACCTAAACATAGTAAGATAATAGAAAAGTGGGTTCCCTTCCCCTTGGCCCTGTCTCCAAGCTCATTCTGCTAACCAATCTCAGGAAGAGTTAACCAGTGACCCACATTAGGATGCTTTGGGCTCTAAGTAAAAAAAAAAAAATCAAATGGCTTGAACGGCAGGAGAGTTTATCTCCCTAAGACAAATCCTGAGGTCTGGTGATTCTGAGGACCCAGGTAGTGCTTTCCAACTTTGCTCTGCTGCCCTCTGTGTTATCCAGCTGCCTCACTTCCAAGTCAGCTGCTGCAGGCCTCCCTCAGCTTGAGACACCCATGTCCAGAGGCTGAAGACCTATTTCTTCATTTTTTTCTCCTTAAGAATAATTAGTTCCCAGAAGCACCTCAGCAGCCTGAGTTACTTTGGGCAGAACTGGATCACCTGCCCACTCCTAAACCAATCATGGCAAGAGGGATGGAGCCACTGGGTCTGTTTAGGATTCAGCCAGAATTATTGGAATTAAGTAGGGGAGGGATAGATGATGGAAGAGGGAAAGGACTTAGTTAGTTGACAACCTTAATGCTACGCTCATCCTGTGGTTTCTCCAGGCCTCGCCTCACCTGGCTTTACTGTAGCATTTGACACCACTGAGCACAAGCCCCCCACCATTTTTTAAATTGAGATAAAATTCACCACTTGAAAGTATACAGTTCAGTGGTTTTTAGTATATTCGCAAGGTTGTGCAACAATTACCACTAATTCCAGAATATTTTTATCACTCCAAAAATACTTAGCGGTCACTCCCTATTCCTCCTTCTTCCAGCCCTAGGCAACAACTAATCTACTTTCTGTCTCTATAGGTTGGCCTGTTCTGGACATTCCATCTAAATGGAGTCATAATGTGTAGTCTTGTGTCTGGTTTCTTTCACTTAGCATAATGTTGTCAAGGTTCATCCATGTTGTAGCATGTACTTCATTCCTTTTATTGGCAAATATTCATTGTATGGATATATCACATTTTATTCCTTTGTCAGTTGATGGACATTTTGGTTGTTTCCACTGTTTGGCTATTACTATGAGTATTGTATACAAGTTTTTATATGGATGTACGTTTTCATTTCTTTTGGGCATATAATGGAATTGCTGGTCATATGGTATGTCTATGTTAAACTTTGAGGAACTGCCAGATCGTTTTTCCACAGTGGCTACACCGTTTCGCATTACCACCAGCAATGTCTGAGGGTTCCACATTTCTCCATATCCTCGTCAACACACATATTCCCTTTTATCTTTTTTTAATTAGAAGCATCCTAGTGGGTATGAAGTGATATTTCATTGTATTGATTTGCATTTCCCTAATGACTAGGATGTTGAGCATCTTTTCATATGCTTATTGGCCATTTGTGGTTTTTTGGTTTTTTTTGAAAAATGTCTATTCAAATCCTTTGTTCATTTTTTAACTGGGTTATTTATCTCTATTTTTGAGGTGGAGTTCTCTATATATTTTGGATACCAGATCCTCATCAGATACGTGATTTGCAAGTATTTTTTCCCATTTGAGTTTTCTTCACATCCCTGAGTGTCTTGACCAGTTTTTAATTTTGATGAAGTCCAGTTTCTTTCATTTTAGCTTGCTTGTGCTTTAGTGTCATATCTAAATCCATTGCCTAGTCCAAGGTCATAAAGATTTACACCTATGTCTTCTAAGAGTTTTAAATAATTTTAGCTCTTAAATTTAGGTCTTTGAACGTAATTTTGAGTTAATTTTTGTATATGGTGTGAGGTAGGAGGCCAAGCATTCCTTCCTCCTAAAAACTGTTCTAGACCCTTTTGTGGGCCTTCCAGTTTCTAAGATGTTTGTCTAGTTCTTTGCTCTATGACCACTCCTCAAACCCCTTTCTCTACAGTTCGTCCCTGGACATCCAGTGACTCTCATTTTCATCTCTCATCCACATCTCTCGAGTTCAATATTTCCACCTGCTGTACAATTGCACTCAGATGTAACACAAGCACCAAAAGTCAACATGACCAAAATGGGACTCATCTTGTTCACAAACCCACCTCTCCTGCTTTTCCTAGATCTGATAAAAGACCACCACCCATTCCATCCCTCAAGCAATTTTAAATACAGAAAATTTCAAATATGTGCAAAAGTAGAAGAATATAACGAACCCTGTCACATAGCCTCAGCAATTAGCACCTTGTGGCCAATCTTGTTTCATTTATACCACTGTCTACTTCTCCCCCTTACCATAGCCTGACACCATAGCATTCATCTATAAATATTTCAATATATATTTTTAAAGGTGTGGACTTATTTTAGAACCATCACAATACCATTGTACCAAAAAATTAACATTAATTCCTTAATGTTATGAAATACTTTAAGTTGCATGTGTTATTTTTAGGTAATTTATTTGTTTGAATGAGAATCCAGACAGGTCTACCTACGTATTGCAGTTGGTTGGCATATTTCCTGGGATGTCTTTGAGCCTATAGGCTCCTCACTGTTTCCCAGTCTGGATTTTGCTGTTATCTCTATGGTGTTATTTAACAGGTTTCTCTATCCTTTGTATTTACTGTTAATTAGGAATAGATCTAGAGGTATGACTGGATTCACATCGAGTGGCAAGAAAACCTCATAGATAGTGTTGTATGCTTTCCTCAGGGGAGACATCCTGTCTGGTTGTCTGTGTTTATGTGTTACAGTCACTGAAATTCAATGCCTAGATCCATTAATTCATCAAGGGTTGCAAAATGGTGATATTCTAGTTCTGCCATTCCTTCTTCATATAATACCTGAAATACCACGATAAAGAGATACTTTCAGTCATCTCCTATTTAGTTACCCAGAGTTATAGTTTATACAGAAAAAGAGGATAATTGCGCGAATCTCTTGCCAGTTTTCAAATTAGTGAGTTGGTTTTACTAGCATCCTCCACAAGTGACCACTGAGTTGTTTTTTAGTGTTTTTAGTGTTTTTAGTGTCATGATCACTGAATTAAACATTATGGTTTTCAGTTCATTGCAGTTATTAAACTTAATAATGCTCAAGTTGTCCTTATTTTTGCCCAGTTGGGGGCCTCTTGTTGGCTCCTGAGTCCTTTTGATATGACCCTTTTGGTGGTAATATTTGGTAACCTTGCTATCTAGTATGATAGAATTTACCACATTTAGCTTGTATGTTTCCTGCTCCAAACCTGGAGTTGGCTATTTCTAGGGGGAAAAAACAGAAATCCTGGTTCTTTCTAGTGGTGAATGGCATTGCAAAGCCAAAATCGGGGCTCTAGAATGCCCGCTGCTACTGCATTGTCATTATTATAGGCCTTTTTGGTGCACAGAGCTAGGACATGTTTTGTTTTTAAGATAAAACATCTTTTTTAAGGTAAAACACATTGATACTTTCCATTCGAATTCAAGACTTCAGAGATTTTTCTTAACTACATCTGTATATTTTTCTCAACACTGAGAATCCCAGTGCTCATTTGTACCCTGAATTATAAAATTAGAATATCACAATTACTCAATTGTTTTATTGTATTACACAACAGTATCAGAAGAACAAAGGCGTTTAAGGTTGTGTTTGCAGTTCTTTTTGTTGGTGGTGTATTTCCTACAAGGCATATACAGTCAACTTACTGTGTTTTAAACTTACATAGTCTAATTTCTCTCTGTGTAGCTTCCTACTAACTGGATACACATTTACATTAACCTGGGTTATGTATTTTCCCATTTTTAAGAATTTCTTTTAGTTTAATTTTAATTATGTAAAATATTTATATAGTTCTAAGTCTAATCTACAAAACAAGATATATTCAAAGAAGTCTTGTTTCTATTCCTATGTCCTCTGCCTTACTCCCACCCTTCCTATTTAGTGACCCTTTTTATTTGATTTAATCTTTCTCCCCTTTTCTTATATAAAGATAGCATCCTATAGGGCCAGCCCCAATGGCCTAGTGGTTAAGTTCACCGCAGTCTGCTTTGGTGGCCCGGGTTCAGTTCTTAGGTGTGGACGTACCCTGCTCATTAGCAGCCATGCTGTGCTGGCGGCCCACATACTAAAAACTAGGGGAATATTGGCACAGGTGTTAGCTCAGAACGAATATTCCTCAGCAAAAATAAAAAACATAATTTCTCCACCTTGCTTATTGATGTAATAATTCTGGAGATATGTTCTAGAGATTCCTCAGTCCTTTTACAACAGCATAAAATGATAAATGTTTGGTCTCAATTCCATCATATTGTTTCATGTTATATTTACATGTATTCCAAGTCTTTTTATATAGTCTTATATAGTGTATATTTTTTCTCTTTTAGTTTTTTTTAGCTGTTTGTTTTTGGTATTTAGAAAGGTGTGTGTTTTCATTTAATGGTTAACTTTGTATTAATGCCTTTATATAATCTTATCTCCTCCAACTTCCCTGAGACTTCCAGTTCATTGACCCTACCTCTTTTTCACCTTTCCCCACCAGTCACCTGCTCTCTTCACTTCCCTTCCATCTCAGCCTAGATTCCATTGTCCAGCACTAAAACCACACTCAGCTCCCTTTCCTCTTTCCATCACACTCACTGGGCAGTTAGCTGGCACCTGCACCCACTGGCATGCTGACCTGACTCACTTTGTAGTTATGACCACATTTCAAATGGGCCCTCAACACTGCCAAACTCTCCTGTTGAATTTCCCTCAAATATTCACCTTTCCTCTCTTGGATAACGTATTTCACACCTTCACCTCATCTCCCGTCTCCAGCACCCTCTTTGATGAATTCCCCTCAAACTTCATAGTCATGGAAGATGCAGTCAGAAAGGAGGTACCTCATCTTCCCATCACCTCCTCTACTACTTATGTGCAGTGTTGTGTGCACATGCCCCACAGTCCCCCTGTACTATTTTGGGGGAGCCGCTCTCTAAGTCCAAACCTTCAACTTGTGATCCAGACCTACCCCTCTCAGCTTCTCTAAGACTAAACCTGTGCAGGTGTCCCCTTTCTCTCGTCTTAGCCATTTCTTCTCTGCTGGATCATTCTTGCCTGCACACACACTATGCCTTAAAAGCATCTGCCCTTGCCCTCTTGAGCCACCACCCCACTTTTCTGCTCCGCTTTACAGCAAAACTCCTTGAAGATGTGTTCTCCATCACCACTTTCTCTACCCCCATTCTCTCCTCCACCCACTCCAGTAAGGAGACTTTTGCTCCCACCACCTGTTACGTCATGCCAGAGTCAAAATCTCTGCTTCATCTTCCTTTTTGTCTCAACCTCTTTTCTTAGGTGTCCACAGCTGGTATTCTGACTTGAAATATCATCTTTATGACAGTGACTCAAATTTTTATCTCCAGACGGAGCCTCTCCCCTCAGCTCCATCTTAGACCACTTAATAGACTTCACCAATCTAACATGGGCAAGAAATTTATTCATTTTTGTAATAAAGTAATTTCCCCAGAAGCTGTCCCCATTTAAATAAATGGTACCATCATCCACCAAAACGTTCATTTCTCCCTCTCCCTCATGGTCCATAATCAGTTCATCAGTAAATCCTGTTGGCCCAAGTTTTAAAATCTGTTGTGGACCCACTCAGTTCCACCGTCTGCAGTATACACCTGCGTGGACACAAACCCTGTAAGTTCCCTGTGGGTCCTCAACTGCCTCTTCAGCCCTCTCAGGGGAACCCCACCTGCACATCATCCCTCCACTTGCAGAGTTGGATGAAACCCACTCCTACGGCAGGAGCTCAGGCTTCCTGGCAGCCTAGTAGATGGTTGATTCAGTCCAGAACTATGGAGACATTAGCTCCCACATTATTAGAGGTAAATGTTGAAAAACAGGAAACAGGAGGTGGAAGGGCAGGGAACCGGGCTGATAACTACCTCCTTCCTCTCTAAGGTTCCTCCTTTTTGTGCCAAGTAAATACACCTGCCGAGTGACCTACTGTGTCTCTGCAGCCCGTTGGGAAGTGGTAGCCAGTACATAATGCATCACATCTCATTGCTTTGTGTCTTTCCTTGCCCTCATCACCCTAGGCTTGCATATCCCAAGTAAAGTGTGAGCACCTTAATCCTTTCCTCAGCCTCCTCAAGGACTAAAGTTAACACCAAGGTAAGACACAACCTCAATCCAGGCCACCATTAATTCTTTTTGGGGCCAGTGCCTCAGCATACCTTTGAACTTGTTAGCAATGCACCTCTTGAGTCCTGCCCCAAACCCAGAGTCAGACTCTTGAGAAGGGGCCCAGGACTCTGTGGTTTTAAGAGCTGTTCAGGTGATTCTTCTGCCCGCTAAAGGTTGAGAATGATTTTCTTGAGGGAAAAAGAGTTTCTAGAGAAGACTTGTTGCTGTTTCCCCCTTTACTTCCTGCTTGAGTAGTGTTGTATGAGGATGTGAAGCTGGAGCTGCAGCAACCACATTGTGACCATAAGGCCAAATGTTGCCAAAACACAGGATGGCAGAGCAGAAAGAAAGAGCCTGAGATAGCACTGAGCTGCCAAGCCAATTTTACAGTTACCAAACTCCAGATGCTTCTGCGAGAATGAAATGCCTTTATTGTTTTTGTCAGGTAATTTGTTACTGGCAGCTGAAAACAGTCCTGATTCAATAGATTGTTTTGTTTTATGCTGCTAACTTGAGAAGCGGGAATTAATTTCTCCATTTTACAGATGAAGACACTGGGTCTTGGAGAAGTTGAGGCCTTTCCAGGTTACACATGCTATAGTGGCATAGCCAGGAGTCCAACCCACACCATCTGGCTCCAGAGCCACCCCATGAACCTTGACTGTTCTGCTCAGATAGAATCATGGCTCAGATAGCATTTCCTATGTGACTGAATGAGTTGGGCTTGAAAATGTGAAACTCTCAGAGCCTGGCCTCTGCTCTGGACTGGAAGGTTGGAGCATTATTGACTGACCACAGCAGAAATATCCCCTTCATTTTCCTGCAAAAGTGCAGGGGGTAGAGAATGTTTCTCTCAGTTATTCAAAAGCTGTGTCATTCTTCAGGGCCACGGGTAGAACTCAACAGGAGGGACTGGCCTTAAATTGTCCTCTAAGAAGTCTGGGTCAGACACGTGAAACATAATCACTTTTAAAACAAGAATGAACCCCAAGGGTCACCTGCTGCTCTTGTGATGCAGACAGGAACTACCAACAACTGCATCCCTACTGAGTGCTCACTGTAAGCCTGATCCTCCAAAATGCTTCACTTGCATTATGTAATTCTCTCAACAACCTAGTAACAACATTGTTCCATTTTACAGATGGGAGAATTGAGGCATCAGAAGGGTTAAATACTTGCCCAGAATCATATAGTTGGCAAGCGACTAAACTTGACTTGAACTTGGGTGGTCTGAGCCTGAAGGCTGCACTAGAAACCTTCACATTTTCTGAGTCCCCTGGGCCACGCTGAGGGCAGAGTGGAGATCAGAATGCACATCTGCGTCCACACCTGTCTGACCCCCATGATATGCCCCAGACCTTAAAGCCGGCACCTGCCTCCCCACCACCCACCGTTTTCTACCACTGAACCTCTGGAAGTGTCCAGCTTCCCTGCTGGGGCCACTGCCCCAGAACAGGGTCTCCAGCAACTCCCTCTTTCTGCTGCTACCAGAGAGAACACTGGCCCTTAGGACCCAATCTCTCACTGCCCACGTTTAATAGAAAAAAATGCCATCCCCTCTCACCACCTTCACCAGGGCTGGAGAGTTTAGCTGAGAAAAGACTAGTTCTTGGAATGTTTTTATTCTTACTAAGATCACTCTGTGCCAAGTGTACAACATACATTATCTCATTTAACCCTCGGAACATTTTTACAAAAAACACTGAAGCCCAGAATGGTTAAGAAACTTGCTCACCGTAATTTGACCAAACTCCTGACTTCTATGCCATGAGAAGGCAGTGTCCTCAGTGCCACAGGTGGGGCTCCCGTTTTCCCAGAACAGCCCCCAAATTGAGCCCAGGTATTCCCAAGGCCTGCAGCAGGTCCTAGCCAAAGCAAGGGCCCCATTTCCCACCAGGGTACTCCAGGCACAGGGGCCAAGACTCCTCACAGCCCCTGGGCCCTAAAGCAACGTTTTTTGGCTACTCTGAACTTTGACTACTCAGGCTGGGACAAAATGGTGAGGGCCTGTTGGGGCCTGCACTTCAGATGACCAGCCCAGAGGCCAGACATTTCCCTAGAGTTTGAGCAGTGACGAGACAGCAGTCACTGCTGGGCAGTGAGTTAATAATTTTTGTTTTTCTGGTGGGGAAGATTAGTCCTGAGCTAACATGTGTTGCCAATCTTCCTCTTTTTGGTGAGGAAGATTGTCCCTGAGCTAACTTCTGTGCCCAACTTCCTCTATTTTGTATGTGGGATGCCTCCACAGCGTGGCTTGATGAGCACTGTGAACCGTGTGTAGCTCTGCGCCTGGGATCCGAACCTGTGAACCCTGGGCCACCAAAGCAGAACACACAAACTTAACCACTATGCCACGAGGCCAGCCCCAGACTTTTGTTTCTTATTCCTAGATACCTGCTGGTACATTCTAAATTTCCCACACTAGCCGTGTTTTCTTTTCCTTCTAAACATAAAAGTATTACCCACTCACTATAAAAATATTTTTTGAAACAATTCAAGCAATACAGAGCCACTGTGAAAATCCCCTCCCCTCTCCAAACCCACTAATGCTCCCAGGGGCAGCTGCCACCGTGTTGGTGTGGACCCTTCCAGGCTTTTTCTGGGCATTTACAAACGGGTCCAGCTATCTTCTGAGGCCCCTTTTGACTCTCAGATGTTGAGATGGGCTCAAACCTCCACCTCCATGAACCATGGGAAGTCGAGTTGCCTCCAGATTTCTTTGGATCCCAAGAAAAGCGTGGGGGAAAAAAGGGGGACACTTCTGTGTCCAGTCTCCTCAGTCTCCAGGCCTTGGCTCTGCCCCTGCCGTCTCTCTTCTCTGACCCAGATGAGACGCTCAGCCCCTTTCTGGATTCTACCCTAAAACTCATGCACGCAGTCGAGCACACTGGGTTTGGGGATTCCTGAGGTATTCACATTGTACCCCGCATAGCAAACAATTTAAGTGTCAGCTCTGTGATAGGTCCAAAGTCCTTTCAACCATCCCCTGTCAACGAGAGCTTCTCTCTGGCCCTTTGCCCCATGCATTTCACCATCTTGTCCCTCACCCATCCTCCCCTGACTTGGGAAATTCAAATTCTCCTCCCTCCTTTACCCAGCTCCCCAGCTCTCCCATCAGACTCCTCGTGGAGCTGGCACAAAGGCCTTCCATTGCCCTGGGCCACCCTTCTTAGCAGCCATCTGTGGTCATCCCTGTCATTGGTTCCTGCTGCTCTCATGGAGTGGGACTGGGGCTCCCACAGGCGAGGCAGCCTCTGCTTACATCTGGGTTACATATTGAACATACATAAACAGTTGGGGGCGGGGTTTTCCCTTGTTTGCACAAGAAGTCAGGCTGTACACAGTGCTCGGTGCCGTGCTTGTTTCACTCACCCTAAAGTGCAGACGTCTTCCAGATCTCCGGTGATAACAGCTGAACTTGGCTGAGAACTTAACTCGTGCCAGGCCCTTTATGTCAGTGCTGTCCCAATCACACGTGGCTCCTGAGTCTTGAAACGTGGCTGGTGTACTGAGGAAATAATTTTAATTTGATTTAATTTTAATCAAATTTAAAAATAAAAGTATTTGTTAAATACAACTTTTTTCATAGGACTATGTTTTACTTTAACCATTACATTGCTTAAGATGTTGTAGCACTGAAATGTGCTATATGTGTAAAATACACACCAGATTTTGAAGACTTAATAGGAGAAAAAGAATGGAAAATAATCTCATTAATAATGTTATCTTTATTGTCGTAATGATATTTTGGATATATTACATTAAAATATATATATTATTAAAGTTAATTTCACTTTTTAAACTTCTTTAAGATAGCTACTAGAAATGTTACAATTATAAATGTGGTTTGCATTCCATTTCTATTGGACAGTGCAGCTTTAGATGCATTACCTCATTATTCCACAAATTTGTTCAACAAATATTTACTGAAGAGCTTATATGTGCCAGGCACTGGGCTGGGCACCGGGGATACAGCAGTGAACAGAACAGACCACAACCCCTGCCCTTACAGAGTGTCCATTCCAGGTGAATAGTTTTTAACAACTTTACCAGGTAGATACTATTGTTATCCCATCTTATAGATGAGGAAACTGAGGCACAGAAAAGTTAAATAATTTCCCCACAGTCACAGAACTAATGAAGGGTTGAACTGGGATTTGAATTCAAGCATTCTGAGTCCATCAAGGTTAAGGTCATAACCGCTATGCAATCACAGCTATCCAGTATTGTACAGTATTCATATATTATAATTATCCAACCAGCCCTCTACTGTTGGATGCTCTATGGTAACCGAACAATAAATGTTATGAGAACAAGTAAACTGTGGTTGAGAGTGAATGTAAGATGTTGAAAGGAGACAAACTTCAGGTCTGAGGTCATAAGCAGGGCCAGAGGTAGGACAATGAGGGACATGTTCAGAAGCTGGGAGGGCCGGCCTGGTGGCATAGTGGTTAAGTTTGTACACTCTACTTTGGCAGCCCTGGATTCACAGGTTTGGATCATGGGCGTGGACCCAGCACTACTTGACAAGCCATGCTGTGGTAGCATCCCGCATAAAAAATAGGGGAAGATTGGCACAGATGTTAGCTCAGAGCCAATCTTCCTCACACGAAAAAAAGAAGCAGCTGGGGAATGGGGCCTGGCTGGAAAGTGTTGAAGAGATCATAAATCGGGGATGGGGAGGGCAGCAGCACCTTGTTGGGGGCGCCTAGCAGGCTGAGGACTAATTGTGGGACAAGACAGAAGGACTGGAGAGGAGGCTGCATTTAAGGGGCAGCCCAGGGTAGGGCCAGGTACCAAGGAGCAATTCTCAAAAGCTGCCCTTCCTGAGCCAGTCCCTGTGCTAACAAACTTTTACATGCATCTAGTCAGTCAGTTGGTCACTCAACAAATATGTACTGGGTGCCTACTAGGCACCAACCTCAAGGCAACAACCTTGCAAAAGCCCTTAGAAGAGGTTTTATTCCACCTGTTTTACAGCTGAATAACACGGGGCTCAGGGAGGTGAAGTGATGTAGCCAAAGCCACCCAGTAAACTGGTGGCAGAGCTGAATTCAAACCCAGAGCCGCCTGCTTCCAGAGCCGGTGATCCAGTTTCCTTATCAGCCGGGGCCTGCATTCTGTGCCCAGACTCCCCACCTCTGGCCAGCCCCAGGGTCCTCTGGGATTGGAGTGGAGGCGGGTCAGTCTCTAGCTCTTGAGCTGCAGTTGCAGGCTGGGCTCCAGGCCAGCACAGGAGATGGGGTAGAGGAATGAGCCTCATTCCAGGAGAGAAGGGGTTTTGCATACCTTTGACCCGGAAAAAGAGCATTCTGGGTCTCCTAGCGAAGGAAACGTTCCCATCCTGCCCACAGATGGGTCAAGAACATGCTAGGGAGGCAGCTAGTGCAGTGGGAAGATGCCAGTTCAGGGTCTAGGTAGGCCCAGGTTCTAATCCTGGTTCTGTCGCTAATTATGTGACCTTGAGCAAATGACCTCTCATCTCTGAGGCCTGGCTTCTTTATCTATAAAATGGAGATACTAGAAAATTATACTTCCTCCTGTCTTCTGTCCCCAGGCTAGAGAAGAGAGGAATCCCCACTCCCTGGTGCCCACCACTGACCAGAATCAGAGAAACAGTGGTCTCTGACTGAGCAGAGGGCCTTCAGGAGAGGAAAAAACACCACCACCACTTATATAGAGGTGCCGGCCTGGTGGTGCAGCGGTTAAGTGCACATGTTCCGCTTCGGCAGCCTGGGGTTCACCAGTTTGGATCCCGGGTGTGGACAGGGCACCGCTTGGCAAGCCATGCTGTTGTAGGCATCCCACATATAAAGTGGAGGATGACGGGCACGGATGTTAGCTCAGGGCCAGTCTTCCTCAGCAAAAAGAGGAGGATTGGCAGCAGTTAGCTCAGGGCTAATCTTCCTCAAAAACAAACACTTATATAGAGCTTTTTATGCACATAATTTAATCCCCATAATAACCCTATAAGGTAAGTACTATTAACGTCCCATTTTGCAGAAGGGAAAACTGAGGCATAGGAATCAATAGAGCTGACTTGAACCTGAGCACTCTGGCTCCTAAGTCTGTGCTTCTAACCACTGTGCTGTATTGTCCCTCAAGCTCCTACCTCTCCTGTTCAGTACGATATGAAACCCCCCAGGGCACCCAGAAAAGAGCTTTGGCTAGGAGGAACAGCCTTGATCCCCCAGGCTCCCCGCCTGCTGGCTTAGCTCTTGGGGTACAGTGAGGAGAGTGGGCTTCAGAGTTGGCCAACTCGGATTTAACTCCCTGATCGGCTCTCTGATTGTGGGCAGTCATTTCATCTCTGTGAGCCTCAGTTTTCCCATCTTTAAAATGTGGGGAATTTGACCAAATGCAAGGGAGTAAGAGAAAGGTTTGTAAAAGTGCCCAGCACAAAGAATCCGAGAGGACTTCCTAGGGGAGCTGAAGTGAGGGAAGGAGTTTCCTGGGTGGAAGACAAGGGCAGGCTCAGTTGTGGGAGAGGCTGCAGGAAGGCTGGGAGTGAGGTGAGGAATGGGGCCAGGACACAGCCTGGTCTCGTGGCCTGGAAGGCAGGCTGGGGTGCGCAGTGGTGAGGTGGCAGCATGGGGTGAGGTCAAACCCAGGCAGTAAACAGGGCCTAGCAGAGGAGGAAGTGAGCCTGAGATGCATGTCATGCCCTGTCTTTGACCCTGGGCCCCCCTCACAGGTCCCTGTCCATCCTTCAAGATCCTGGACACTGATCAGTGTATCTAACACCTGATGCCCCTGCGTCTGCCTGTGGTCCCACTACTCAACCACTCAACCAAGCTCAGAACCTTGGAGGCCTTTGAATCATCCCCTCTTTTTGGCCAGGTCCCTCTCAGCTTTCAAAGTCCATCTCTAGGGCATTCTCCTCCAGGAAGCCTTCCCTGATGCCCTCACCAGGTGTGCTCTGCCCATAGCAGAGTCCGTAGTTTATCTCACCAAGCTTGGAGTCACCGACACGCACATGCACCTGAGTCTGCAGAGCTTGGGGCAGGCCCAGGACCCAGAACCAGGCAAAGGCTGGTTTCATTGAACTGAAGCCCACCAGCACTGAGAAGTTTCACTTCCTCTCTCAGGACCTCTGCCCCTTGCCTGTGCTCAGGCTATGCCCTCTCCCTCCCAGGTCACGTCATGCCTCCTCCATGGTCTCTCTTTCGACCTCTTCTCTGTCCCACCATCTCTGCAAGATGACACCTACTTTCATTTGGTTCCTTCAACAATGATTGGTACAGCAAATGACTATAGCTAGCAATACTGTATCATATGTTTGAAAGTTGCGAAGAGAATAAATGGTAAAAGTTCTCATCAGAAGAAAAAATATTGTAACTATGTGCAGTGATGGATAAACTTATTGTGGTGATCATTTTGCAGTATATACAAATATTGAATCATTATGTTGTACACTTAAAACTAATACAATGTTATACGTCAATTATATCTCAACAAAATATTTAAAAATTTTTTTAACATATTGAGCTCCCTTCTGTATGCTAGGGCTGGTCCTGGGTGCTTGGGATCCAATGGCAAGCAAAACAGGCAGGTTCGCTCCCTCGTGAAGCTCGCACTCTCTGGGGGAAGCTGACATTAAATACAGAATCCCACTGACAGCTGCACAACTGCAAACTGAGTAAGAGTTCTGCAGAAAAAGCACATGATGTAAGAATCAGACTGTGGCCTCCTGAGGCCGGGAGAGGAGTGTGGAGTGGCCAAGTGAAGGGGTGGGGCTGGGGAGAGGGCGGGTCAGGCAGATGGACTTGCTGGAGCTGCCGGAGTGGAAAGACTGTGATGGAAGACAGGTTGGAAGGTGAAGGGGCATGGTGATGCAGGCCCTGCATGCAGGTCAAGACCTGCTCTCACTGGGTCACCCCTGCTCCCAGACCTTCTGTAGCTCCCTTTGGCCACACACTCCACAGCCCTTAGTTGGCTTTGGAGGTCTATATAGTAGGAGAAACCTGCAGGTCGTCCTCATCTCCTCCCTTCCTCACCCACCATTCCATTCACAAACTTTCTATCAAGTGTCTCCGGTAACCAGGGACATTAGTAAGTTCTGGGTATACACACAGCAGGGAACAAAACAGACGCGGTGCCTCCCCTCTAGGAGGTTATAGTCTGTCTACGTGCTATATGGCTTCTTCCAGCTGTACAGCCATCACCTTTCCAATCCACCCCACATTCGCCTTGGTCTCCACAGTGGCTTCCTCACCGTCTCCAACCCCGTGTTCCTGCACAGTCTCTTCTCCACACAGCAGTGAGGTGCATATTTTAAAGACACAAATCTGTATTTCTTAAGTCTGAGTCGTCCTGCCTGTTGTTCTTGTCTTGGCCCCATATTTGTCTCCTCTGTAGCTCTCACAGTTTGTAGCCATTAATCTGTTTACTGGTTTAGGCAAAAATGGAAGCACTGAAAATTATGGCAGATTGAACATACACATCTAATTTCACTCCCTCCCAAAACTCCACTAAAACTCCAGTAAAGAGATTTTGTTTAAGGCACAAACTCACTAAGACAAGGAGAATGAGAGAGGAGACAAGAGTATAGCATTTGGAAGCTGAAAAGACAGATGGTCGGGTGGTAACTACACAGCAAACCCAAGAAAACCACAGCCAAAGCTGGATGTGGGGAAGGGGAACCAACCCGGTTTAGATCACAGACTCCCCCAAAAGGTCCAGGTGCCTGTTTAACCAGGGGGTGGAGGAGGCATGGAATAAGGAGAAGAGGTTGGAAATTGTTTCAAGATCAGAATTGTTAGATTGCTGGGTCCCTTCCCTGGTCAAGGAAGAAGACTAGAGGTTTATTTTCTGGAGAGGATAAGACAGGATCACTGCCATGGGAAAGCGCAGGCAGCGGAGGGCAGGGGCGTCCTCCCCAAATCAGGGATGACGTGACCATATACACTGACTGCCGAGACACACACCAGCCCTTTGCCCCCCAGAAAGCTGGCAGCCATGGTTTTACTCTCTAAGCAAAGGGATCAGAAAGTTTCCTCAAAGGAAAACAAAGAGAAAAAGAGATGGAAAAGAGGAGAGAAAAATAAAAAAACAAAATTAGAGGACTTGTCCAGGACACTCAACATCTGAATAATAGAAATGACAGAAAGAGCATAAAAAACAGGAAGTGTCATCACTTAAAAATTGAAGAAAATTCCCAGAACTGAAGGACATACATTTCCACATTGAAAGGTGTCCTTAAGTGCTCAGTGCCTTGGATGAAGATAGACCCATACCAAAGGCACCATTGTGAAATGTCAGAACCCAGGGGACAAAGAGAAGATCCTACAGCTTCCCAAGTAGAGACGAGATTTCATAAAAAGCACCAGGAATCAGAATGCCCTCCAACTTCTCAATAACAACACTAAGAATGATAATAATCCCCAACTAGAATTCCATATAATAATAAGAGCAAAACTCCTATAGCACTCACTATGTGCCAGGCACTGTTCTAAGAGGTTTTCATATATTCTGTACCAGCCAAATTATTAAGGGTGAAGGTGGAATGAAGGTATTTGCAGACATGCAAGGTCTCAGAAATGTCACCTCCCACACCCTCTTTCCCAAGAAACTACTGGAGTAGGTGCTCCACCAAAAGGATGGAGTAAAGAAAGAAGCAATCTGGGGCCAGGCGGTGGCGCAGTGGTTAAGTGCGCACATTCCACTTTGGAACGGCCTGGGGTTCACCGGTTCGGATCCCAGGTGTGGACATGGCACCGCTTGACAAGCCATGCTGTGGTAGGCATCCCACATATAAAGTAGAGGAAGATGTGCACAGATGTTAGCTCAGGGCCAGTCTCCCCCAGCCAAAAGAGGAGGCTTGGCAGCCGATGTTAGGGCTAATGTTCCTCAAAAAAAAAGGAAAGAAGCAATCCCAGGGAAACCCAACATAGGAGCGAGGTGAGGGGAATGCCTAGGATGACTGTGAGGAAGATCCCAGAATCAGAGGCGGGCTTACCAAGAAGCTCCAAAAGCTTCAGTTTCCTGCCCTTCCTCGGGCCCTGTGAGTGTTGGGAGTTGTAGAGGGTTCTAGGTGGGCAGGAGAAGCCAGCAGAAAGCATTTCTGCGAGGTTGCCTAATGAGATCTCAGAAGAAAGTCTTGAGTCTCGAAAGGATCTGAAGCTCCAGGAATTTATTGATTTTGTTTATCAATTTAAGTAAATTATACCTAATTTTGTATTCTTTTTTTTTTAAGGGCCCCCAGATTGTATAAATTTTAAACGCTACAAAATCTGGATCTTTCCCTGCCCAGAATGATAACTGCTCACCAGGTGTAAAGGGCAGACACTCCAGACTGAAGCAGAAGGAAGACTCTAAGAGAAGTGTCTTCGAGCAGATGGTATTGACAGAGTGTAGCTGGTGGGCATGGGGATGTGCCTCCAGAGCTCCCTTCCAGGAAGAGCTTGACACCCAGCTTCAGGAAGTTTGGACAGCAGACCACCTCCAGCTCTCAGCTCCTTCAGCATCTGCCTCAGTTGCAGAGAGCTGTCTGGCCCAAGATCAGCTGCTTCCCTGGGGTATAAAGGCCTGGCCTTCTCAGCCAGGCTCAGGACTCTCTGATGGACAGCACTTGCTTCAGAGCTCCCTGCCAGGCTGGTGGAGGCTTCGCCAGGCCTCACTGCATTTTGACTTCTCTCTCTGCCGGATCCTGCTTCCACCCACTTCCCTTCACATGTGTCGATCCCTAATAAACACCTCTGTCTCCACGTCCGCCCCCAGAGACAGCAACCTGAGACACCTGATTTGTACGAACATCCTGAGAAGCCATTTAGATAACTGGTGGAGAATGGAATACATAAGCACTAAGCAAGTGGCAAAACAGGACAGTTATTAACTCTTGGGAAAACAAAAAGTTGTACAGGAAAGGAAAAGGAATCATAGCTTACAGATAATAATGTAAACAATGACTATGGGACTAACCAAAATTATGCTGGCAGTTTGGGGAGGTGGGGGGTCATGTATATGGTGGGGCAGGTGATGGAGAAAGAGAGTGAAAACTTTATCTTCCAGAGTAGAAAATCAAGAGAGAGTGCTTAAAACTGAAACACCAAAAAGTGACAAGACAAGCATGTTGGTTGGAGATAAATAGAAAAACATAGTCAGCTAAAGAGTTGAAAATAGGTGTCTCTGGGAAAGTGGAAGCCGGGGAAGAGGGTGGCGGACTGCCTCTTGTTTTCAAAGATTTTATTTTTTATTTTTCCTTCTTCTCCCCAAGTTCCCCCAGTACATAGCTGCGTATTTTAGTTGTGGGTCCTTCTAGTTGTGGCATGTGGGATGCCGTCTCAGCATGGCCTGACGAGGGGCGCCATGTCTGCACCCAGGATCCGAACTGGCGAAACCCTGGGCCGCCAAAGCAGAGCGCGTGAACTTAACCACTCGGCCACAGGGCCAGTCCCATGCCTCCTGGTTTCATAGAAAACCTTACTCCTTGTTATTTTTTTAAACCATGTGCGTGAACAAGTATACCTCGTTTTATTGCACTTCACAGATACTGCATTTTTCACAAGACCCTCCACCAGCAAAAAGATTGTGTCTCGCTGAATGCTCAGATGATGGTTAGCATTTTTTAGCAATAAAGTATTTTTTAATTATGTACACTTTTTTAGACATAATGCTATTGCACATTTAATGGACTACAGTATAATGTAAACATAACTTTTTTTTTTGAAAGATTAGCCCTGAGCTAACATCTGCTGCCAATTCTCCTCTTTTTGCTGAGGAAGACTGGCCCTGAGCTAACATCTGTGCCCATCTTCCTCCACTTTATATGTGGGATGCCTGCCACAGCATGGCTTGACAAGCAGTGCATATGTCTGCACCCGGGGTCCAAACCAGCAAACTCCGGGCCACTGAAGCAGAACATGTGAACTTAACTGCTGTGCCACCAGGCCAGTCCTAAACATAACTTTTATATGCACTGGGACACCAAAAATTTCCTGTGTTTTGCTTTATTGCAATATTCGCTTTATTGCAGTGGTCTAGAACTGAACCCACAATATCTCCAAGGTATGCTGTGAAACTTTTCTTTGAAAAAGACGAGTATAAGCTTCCTGATGGCAGGGACCATGAGTCTCATCACTGTAAAACCCCCAGTGCTCTACAAGTAGTAGGTGCTCCAAAAATATTTGTTACCGAGTAACTGAATAGAAGTCATCCCCCTCCTTGAAACTCTAAATGGCTCCCCACCGGGCACAGCATCAAGATGACAGGGCTTGTGCTGCCTCCAGGGACCACAGGCAGGATGCAGCCTCCGCACACTCCTCTTCCTGACTCTTCCTCAGGCCTCTTTGAGGAGCTCGAATGCACTGTGACTTCCTGCCTCAGGAACTCTGCACATGCTGTTCCTTCTACCTAAAAACTCTTCACCACCATCACCTCGTTCTCTCCCATAAATTGGTTAGATTTCAGCTCAAATGTCACTTCCTCCAGGGGATCCAGTCTCCCATCTCCCTCTCTTCACTAGCCTGATAGGGTCATGGTGGGCCTATTCCAGGATCCCAAAGGACCTCGTAGGCCATATTAAGGCATTTTCTCTTTATCCAGAAGAGAATGGGAAGCCACCAAAGTGTTGCCAGCCAGGAAAGACGAGATCAAATATGCTGGTAGGTCTGGGGCTCAGAGAGAATTATGAAAAGCAGCAAGCCCCTTACTTGGGACATAGACAACCCTTGATCAACAAACAGGGGCCTCATCCTACCTCCCCACGGCACCTCCAGTAATTCCCTAAGGCAGTGTTTTCCAGAATGGGGCATGACTACCACTGAGGGCTATAGGGATGATTTTAGTGGTCCACGACCAGATATTTTTTAGTTATAGATCTATTTCGATTAGTATTCAAAAATAACCTTGCATATTAAACTCATGATTTCATGGCTATTATTGCTTAGGACAAACTTCAGGAGGTTAATACTCAATGGATTGACTAAAATTCGGGACCTCTTGCTCACGCCAAAATCAGCAAGTACCCTGAAAATCCCTCTGCATCTTTCTGTGTACAACTCTCCAGCCTGGAATGCCCTTCCCATCCCCTGCTTTGGGGATTTTACACATCTTCAGTCTCAGTTGTATTCTCCCCTCAGGAATGTGGCAGGAGATTGGCATAGTGTTTAAAAATCAAGGCTTATCATGGGGCCGGCCCCGTGGCCGAGTGGTTGAGTTCGCGTGCTCCACTTTGGCAGCCCAGGGTTTCACTGGTTCGAATCCTGGGCGCGAGCATGGCACCACTCATCAGGCCATGCTGAGGTGGCATCCCACATGCCACAACTAGAAGGACCCACAACTAAAAATACACAACTATGTACTGGGGGGCTTTGGGGAGAAAAAGGAAATATAAAATCTTTTTAAAAAAAAATCAAGGCTTATCAAATGGAAGTTTGGACTTCGGATAATAATAATGTCAATGTACGTTCATTAATTGTAACAAATGTATGTCCCTGGTGTGGGAAGCTGATAGTGGGGGAGGCTGTGAGTGTGGGGGCAGCCGGTATAGGAAACTCTCTGCACCTTCCACTCAATTTTGCTGTGAACTTAAAACTGCTCTAAAAAATGAAGTCTATCGCACCAGATGTGGCCTAGTGGTTAAGTTCTGAGAGCTCAGCTTTGGTGCCCAGTTCAATTCTGGGCATGGACCTACACCATTTGTCAGAAGCCATGTTGTGGTAACAACTCACATACAAAATTGAGGAAGATCGGCAACAGATGTTAGCTCAGGGCAATCTTTCTTAGAAAAAAATAATAAAGTCTATTAAAAAAAATAAAGCCAAAGCTTAGACATTTAATCCTTAGCTAGCTATACAACTTTGAACAAGTTACTTAACCTCTCTGAAGCTCAATTTTTCTCATCTGTTAGAATGACAGTGCCTCCCCTTAGGGGATTGTGGTGAGAATGTGATCTGGACATGCATATAAAAGTACTCAGTGAGTGCCTAGCGTACAGGAAGGCCTCCTTAAATGTCATCTATTATTTTCATGAGAATGGAACGGCATGGATATGAGAGGGTTTGCCCTTATTTTAATTATTCATTTTTGTTTGCCTTTCACATAGTAGGTGCTTAGGAAAAGCTGGTTGGTTGTTGGAGGCCTGGCTGTTTTGAGAGGGATCATTCTCATTCATACACGTTACTCGTGAGCAGGGCGGGGGCAGATCCTGAGTGTCCACACCAGAGTCCCATGCGATCCTGAGCAGGGTCTACAGGCCAGAGAAAGGCCCGACGACCGATCCGCCGTCGCCATGGCAACTTCAACCTCATTCCTGGAACCCGGTTGGGGGTGGGGCCCAAGGTCTCGAAAGCCAGTCTCCGGGAGGGCGGCCCCACCGCGTGGTCGCCAGGGCCGGGTCCCCCAGTCCTGAGGAGTCTCTGGGCGCCAGGCAGGCGCTGCTCCCTCCGGCCACACGGTGGCAGCGCAGAGCCGAGCTCCGCGACCCACCTGGGAGGCAGCGCCTGGTCGGCAGGGCCTCCTGAGCCTCGCTCCCCACCCCTGGCAGGCCAGGTCACGGCATCCAGGCCGAGAGCTACTGGGCCTGAGCTCACCTCAATACATCCTGCTGGGCACTGGACTCCCCAGCTCACGTGACTCGCCCTCCACCCCGACAGCCGCTACTGGGGCCGCCCCGCCCCGCTGCCAGTCCCGCGCAGCGCACCTGGCGGGTACCGGGCCGGCCCCCGCTCACACTCGGGCTCCGGGCCCGCCGGGCACAGACCGGGCGTCTCGCCCGGCTCCCAAATGCGCCCGCCTCGGGGAAAGAAGGTGGGCGTGGGCTCGAGCTCGGGCCCTCTCCATCCTCGCCTTCCGCCTCCGGGCTTGCATCTTCTCTGAGCTTCTCGGAACACCGCGGCCCCCCTCCCTAACCCTGGGCACGCGGTACTCGCAGGTTGATAGGGCCAGAAATTGGGAAAAAGGGTCGCTTTGCAGCCCCCAAAGGCGGACTGACCTCGCGCAGGCACGTGCCAGGGCGGGGCCCACGGGCTCGGGTTCCCGCGGGCCGGGGAGGTAGGCGAGGCGCGCGCGGCGTGCCGGGAGCGGGAACTATGCGGAAACGGGGTGGCGGCGGGCGCGGACTGGGGGGCGGGACCGAGGGCCGGGGGCGGGGCAGGCACGGGGGTAGGGGAGGGCTATGAAGGAGCGCCGGCCGACTAGACCTGGCGGCGGAGCGGACTGGCCCTGCGGTTGGGCTGGGATTTCGGACTCAAACGTGAAAAGGGCCGGAGGTGGGGACAAGGGGGGGAGGGGCGGAGGCAGGAGCCCCGCCCCCTTTCCGGGCAGGGTTCTTGGAACTAGCCAGGAAATCCTGGGACTCAATCTGGGGGCTAGATCAGGAGGCGACGGTTTTTATAGAGACGACTGACTGATAGGGGCCCCGGTGTGTCATCGCACTCATTTCCCCCACATTCCAGGAACTGCTCAGTCTTGCCCCCCGAGTGTTTGGGGACTCATCGGCTCCCCTCCTCCACACGCAGGAGGGCAGGCCCTACCCTGAGAACCTGGCAAGGCCCTGCTGTCCCTCCAGAGACCTCTCTTATCTTCAGTTTCAGCAAGGTTGGGGGAGGGGGATGTCTCGGGGCCACAGGCCACATCTAGCAAGATCTCCAGGCCCCAAAGCCTTCTCTTCCTCCTGCCCTCTTCGTGGCTCCAGCAAACCTTACTCTCATTAGCGGAGGAATTAGAAGGGTCCCTATGGATAGGGAGGAGGGAGCAACGTTAACTGGCTCCTTTCCGTTGCAGCCTTTGCAAAAGAGCACGTGGGGTGGAAGGCTTTGAGGGCTCAAGACCCTGAAACTGTTAACCTCTCCTTCCCAGTCTAGTAGCCAGGAGCTCAGACTGTGCAGTGATAAGACAGTCTCAGAGGCCATGCTTTCTGCCCTGCTCTGTTCTGCTGTCGGGCCTCGGAGACACACCAGGAAACCTTCCCTCCTGTTCCCACCACTAAAATTTTTTATGTAAAAGTAATTCATGCATCTTACTAAAAAAAATTAAACCTTATGAAGATATAGATTTAAAAAACGAAAAACTCTTGGGGCCGGCCTCATGGCCTAGGGGTTAAGTTCGGGTGCTCCGCTTCAGCAGCCAGGGGATGCTTATCAGGGGATGCTGTGGAGGCATCCCGTAAATCAGAGGAAGATGGGCACGCATGTTAGCTCAGCCACAGTCTTCCTCAAGCAAAAAGAGGAAGATTGGCAACAGATGTTAGCTCAGGGCCAATCTTCCTCACACATAAAAAAGAAAAACCCTCATCTTCACTGCTGAGATAGCTACAGGGGAGAATATCCTTCCAGCACTTTTTCTATTTGTTTATATACTTAACATATACAAAAATATATATAAAGGAGTCACACTACACAGATCGTTTTGCAACTTGCTATACTGTGGACATTTCTTCTTGTCATTACTAATACTTCATTTTTAACGAGTTCATAATATTCCAGAATGAGTACCCCATAATTCATTTAGTCCTCTACTGATAAACATTTAGTTTATGCTTATGTTTATAATAATCTTTATGATCTTTTTATTTTAAATTAAAAAATGTGTTTATTGTAAAAAAAATTTTAATAAAATATTGATAAAGACAAAATAAAGTTCACCATATTCCTACCAGCTAGACATAATTCCTTTATTTTGTAAGTTCCACGTTATGGAACGCTGACTGTATGCCAGATAGTATGCTAAGTAATTCACGGAACAGCAGTCGGAGGTTTGGAGAAGCGTCTCCATTGAGCGTTGCCCAAGGTCACATAGCTAGAAACCGAGCCAGGACCTGGGCCTGACTTTATCTGATTCCAAAGTTCTGCTGGCTTCTTACTGTTAACATTTGGGTGTATTGCCTTCCAATCATTTTTGCAATGAAACAGGACAAAAATACTCACATGTAAATATTCATCGCTTTTCCTCCGTAAGGAGGACAGAGGGAGAGAACAGACCAAAGCCAAGGAGTGGAGTGACCTGGAGGAATTTCTTCCCAGACTCAAGCAGGAACAGCTGCTACTGAGAGAAGGGGGTGGGGGGGGGTGGGGGTGCGCTGGCAGAGACTGAGTGGTTGGGGAATTTGGCAAAAAGAGAAAGAAAGAGAGGTTTGGGGAGCGATGCTGCTAGTGGGGAACTTTGAGGAAGAGAGAAGGTTTAGGATTTTGAGAGGCGTCTTGCTGTGAGGTGCGCTGTGTTACACTTCGCAGTGTCCTCCAGAGGCCTTCAGTAAAGACTTTTGTTTCCTGTCAGTGCTTTTTGAAGTTGGATTGATTTCTTTGGGGCAAGGAGGGAGCAAAAAAAGACCAGCTTTATTGGGGTTCACATACATTTTGTATAATATTTATTCTTTTACGATAACGAGAGAGCCTCTCTGCCCTCGCTCACTTGGCACCCTCCACCTAGAAAACCCTGCCTTCCCCGTCTTTCTCCATTTCCCTCATCCTCTAATGTCCACCTCTCTCCACTTCTTTGCAAGTCCCTCATTATAGCCCAAATCAAGACAGGTGAATGGCCCCCTACTGGTGATCTGGGAGGCCTTATTAAGTAGAAATTTTGACATCACCAAAACCACCTTTTTTTTTTCTTGCGGTAATATTAGTTAATAATATATAAATTTCAGGTGTACATCATTATATTTCAACGTCTGTGTAGACTATATCATTTCACCACCAAAAGTCTAATTGCCGTCCGTCACTGCACAGATGTGCTCTTTTACTCCTTTAGGAATCTGATTACAAGAATCTGTGCTAGTTTGTTGGTTTTATAAATCTCTTGGTGTCAAGCAGAGTGCTGTGCACAGTTATCAATCCCAGGGGAAGACTCTAAACACTTCTACCCATTGCATCTTGGTATCTGAGTCACCAAGGAAGACATGACACAGTCAAGAACTGGATGGAACAACACTTTACTCCCGTGGAGAAGAGACAAAGCAAGGTCAGCTTCAACAGTAGGTGTGAGTCCCTCTTGGCCAGCGGATCTCTCCCAGAGCTGATGCAGGGCAATTCGCCTATGCTCACCCTTCTCGTGCAGCAGTGGAAGGACCCTGTCTGCTCTGGGAGGAGGAGAGATATAGCAGTGGGGCTGGCTAGATGCCATATGATGCACACACTTTAAGCAGAATCAAAAGAGTACTCGCTGCACTTGAAACAAGGAAAGGTATTCCCACACAGGGTGATAAGCCCTCCACAGGCTATGTGGGCTCTTTATGTCTTGGTTAGAAAGTGTTCTAGGGCCAGCCCTGATGGTTTAGTGGGTAAAATTCGGTACGTTGTGCTTCAGCACCCCAGCACAGTTGCTGGGCATGGAACCACATCGCTCATTTGTCAGTTGCCATGCTGTGGCAGTACCTCACATAGAAAAACTAGAAGGACCTACAACTAGAGTAAACAACTATGTACTGGGGCTTTGGGGAGGGGAAAAACCCAGAAGTTTTCCAAGCCCAGGGCCCATTCTTACATGGTTGAGTGGAAGTCAAAAGACTGCAGGCATGAGACTGCCTTTCTCAACACTTGGCTAGCATAACTCATTTCCCTCTTTGCACTGGCTGCTAGGAAGCCTGGAACTTTTCTACTTCTTAATCTGTATTTTCTCTTTGTTCCATTTTTTAAAATTATTTACTTTTAGCCTTAAAACACTTTTGATTATGGAAAATTTCAAACATACAAAAAAGTAGAGATAATATAACAGTCATGTCCCTATCACATATCTTCAATAATTATCAACATTTGCCAATCTTGTTTCATCTATGTCCCCACTTTCTCCTCCCTCTGGGGTATTATAAAGCAAATAGCAGACATCATATCATTTCACCTGAATTATTTCAGCATATATCTTTATTTATTTATTTATTTTTCAGGAAGATTAGCCCTGAGCTAACATCTACCACCAATCCTTTCTTTCTTTCTTTCTTTCTTTTTTTTGCTGAGGAAGATTGGCCCTGAGCTAACATCCATGCCCATCTATCTCTACTTTATATGTGGGATGCCTGCCACAGCATAGCTTGATAAGCAGTGTGTAGGTGTGCACCCAGGATCTGAACCAGTGAACCCCAGGCTGCTGAAGCAGAGTGTGGGAACTTAACTGCTGCACCACCAGGCCGGCCCCCTCAGCATATATCTTGAATAGAGAGGGCTTTTTCAAACATAACTATCATACCTAACAAAATTAATACAAATTCCCTAAAATCATTTAATACTTAGTTCAAGTTAAAATTTCTTTAATACTTAGTTTGTTCCAAAGAGGACTCAAATAAGGTTCACACATTTCATTGGTTGATAAGCCTCTTAAGTAACATTTAATCTGTAACTGTTCCACTTTTCTTTCTTTTCTCATGGTATGTATTTGTAAAAGAAACCAGAGCATTTGTCCTATAAAGTTCCCATGTCCCAGGAGATTTGGCTGATTGCCTCCTGGTGGTATAGTTTAACTTGTTCTTCTGTCCCTTGTATTTCCAATAAACTGAAGTTAGATCTAGAGGCTTGATTAGATTCAGGT
Organism: Equus quagga; assembly: GCF_021613505.1. Classification (NCBI taxonomy): domain Eukaryota; kingdom Metazoa; phylum Chordata; class Mammalia; order Perissodactyla; family Equidae; genus Equus; species Equus quagga. The sequence continues at coordinate 29,060,828 of NC_060271.1, read as the reverse complement.
TTAACGTTTTTGGCACGAATACCTTATTGGCAATGGTACTGTGTACTTATGATGATGTCACATCTGGAGGGACATAATATTCAGTTGAAACGTTTTTACTGACCACTCCATGGGTTCACGGCTCTTGACCTGCTCTCTTCATTATAAAACCCCCCATCAGCCTTTCATCTATTGGTTTTAGCATCCACTGATGACCCATTATTTCATTAGGTGTTACAAAACGGTGATTTCCTAATTCTATCATTCTTTTTGCATTCATTAGCTGAATTCTTCCATAAAGAAGAACTTTTCCTCATTTGTTATTTGATTTTCCTGAAATACACTTTATAGAAGAATAGACAGGGATAAATGCTTGATTCCTTTAATGTATTTTTATAATTTGCCTGAATTCCTTTGTGGAACAAGATGGGAAAAAAAAAAAAGAAAGAAAAAGGCAGGCAGAGCAGTGGCATGGAGAAAGCACAGGCCTTGGGGGCAGACAGAATCCCGATTCCACCACGTGTTACCTGTGTGACCTTGGGCAATCCTTCGGAGCCTCAGTTTCCTTAACTACAAATTGGGGTTACTGATCTCCAACTTCCCCGAATCTTCAGTAGAATCATTTCCAGGCCCAGATCAAGCAATTCCTTATACAGGAAGTAAAACGTCTTCGTTCTGGGAAATTCAGTTGCTGTTGTTGGTGCCTTCGCGTCGATTCTGACTCCTAGGTGCCCTGTGTCCAGCAGAGTGGAACGCTGCCTGGTCTTTTTGCTCCACCCTCTCACCTTCCGGTGCTACATCAGACAATGCTCTGCTGCTATTCATGGGGAAATTTAGAGGATGCAGGTAAACACAAAGAAGGGAATATATGCTTTGTGCAAAGCATCTAGCACATGCCTGGCATACAGTAGGTGTTTTGACAACACCATCTTGGCTCTCAGACTTCCCTATGTCAGTATCGTCCTGGAAGAAAGTAACTTTAGCCAGGGGTGACTCCAGCCTCAGCCCAAGAAAACCCTAACAAGAGAAAGGGAATCCTGGGAAGGGAGCAGGAGGTGGATTCCTCAGGTCAAGATCAAGAGCTAGTGAACTGAAGTTAGACCTGCCACAAGCTTGCAGGGAGATCCTGGGAAAACCACTTAACTTCCTGGAGCCACAGCGTCTCACCCGTAAGACAGAGGTTGTCAAGGCCGACCTGCCAGTATCGTTGGGAGGACCACGTGATATGTGGGCATGGGAATGCCCACTGTGGTGCCAGCCATTGGGAGGTGCTCAGGAAATGGGAGTTAGCTTGGATCTGAGGCTGGGAACTCCCTTTCTGAGCTCCTATAAGATGTAAGGTCACTCACAATTGTCTCCTGTCACTAAGGGGCTGTGTAAGGCCTGGCTTGGAGCCCAGCTTTGTCACAAAGGTACTATGCGAATTGGGTAAGCCTCTTCCTCTCCAGGGCTTGGATTCCTCCATGTGTGAAATGGCCAGATTAGGGGTCCAAATCCAAATGCCCCACTGGAGCAGGTAGGTAACACGAGTGAGTGAAACAGGAAAGGAGTTGAGACTATAGGGGGTGGTGGGGACTGTGGTGATCTGATGAGCTTGCCTCACATCTAAGAGAGGTGGCCACTCCAGCTCCTGCTGATGGTTACAAAACAGGAATGTGAGCCCAGGTGGCCAGACTTTTAAAAAAGCTGGAAAGCTGTATTTTTAATTTTAATTTAAAGTGATGGCAAGTTACTTGAGACATTTAACAACCTGTGTGGACCAAACAAAACAAATGTAAAGTAGGGTTAAGAGTATGGGCTCCTGGGGCAAGCCCCGTGGCCGAGTGGTTAAGATCGCACACTCCACTTCAGTGGCCTGGGGTTTTGCCGGTTTGGATCCTGGGCGCGGACCTAGCACCACTCATCAAGCCATGCTGAGGTGGCAGCTAGAAGGACCACAACTAAAATATACAACTATATACTGAGGGGCTTTGGGGAGAAGAAAGAAAAATAAAATCTTAAAAAAACCCAAAAGAGCATGGGCTCCAAAGTAAGAGAAGTTTGTGTACCAGCGCTACTGCTTAATAACTGTGTGTACTTGAACAAAACATTCAGCCTCTCTGTGGCTCACTTTTCTTATCTGTAAAACAGGGGTAATTATTGCACCTACTTCAGGGGGGTTAGATGAACAAGGACAGGACTAGGGTGAGGTTAACAGAGTGAGGTTAATGAGGTATGGTGTTGGGTGCAAAATTTAAGGGGGGCACCAAAAAACTCAATAATCAAGATAATTAATATTTTAATGTAATATTTTAAAAAATCAAAAGTAATACAAGAAGATATCCATGATGAACAAAATGTCAACATTTTAAATAAAGACAGAATCTGATCTTACACTGACATAACTTAGCCTCACTCACCTCACCCTAATTCCAGCCCTTTGGGATCCTGTCTTTATTTAAAATTTAAAATGAGACGATACATGTCAAACTTTAAAACAGTGCCTGGCACCAGGTAGGTGCTCAGTAAAATAATAAAAATTATGATGGAGAAGATAATGAGGTCATCATCTGTGGGTCCCATTCTGTCTTCAGGCCAATGTATTTGACACCTAGTATATCTGATACCCAGAGCAGATCATTTTTAACTTTTTAACTTGATAGAATTATCTTCAACAATAATCATGAAACAAAACAAATAATAATAATGGCCAGAAAAGAAACATAGACAGTGAAATTTTTCTTATATTGGAACTTCATATATACACTCAGACCAATACTTTTTTTTTGTTTAAAGACTGGTATCTGAGCTAACAACTGTTGCCAATCTTCTTCCTTTTTTTTTTGTTCCTTCTTCTCTCCAAAGCCCCTCAGTCCATAGTTGTCTACTCTAGTTGTGAGTGCCTCAGGTTGTGCTATGTGAGACGCCTTCTGAGCATGGCCTGACAAGTGGTGCCACGTCTGTATCCAGGATCCAAACCAGCAAAACCCTGGGCCACTGAAGTGGAGGGTCTGAACTTAACCACTTGGCCACGGGGCTGGCCCCCAAAATTTTTAATAAAATAAAAATTATAGGACAAAATGGAAAAAAGTAATGGATTAACAGTTTTTAGTTACATTAATGTATTTTTTGCGAAAAGAAACACACACACACACACACACACACACACGAAGAAATGCCTCTAAAAGAGGCAACCTGGCAGGGTTCAGAGAATGATTTGCACAGAGAATGACCGGATTGCAGTAACTCAAGTTTTGTTTGTTTGTTTGCATTTTTTTTGGTGAGGAAGATTGGCCCTTAGCTAATATCTGTGCCGATCTTCCTCTGTTTTATGTGGGATGTCACCAAAGTGTGGTTTGACAAACAGTGCTAGGTCTACATCCAGGATCCGGACCTGCAAACCCTGGGCCACTCAAGCGGAGCACACAAACTTAAACACTACACCTCCGGGCTGGCCCCTCCTTTGTTTTCGCAATCACTGTGCTATCGTTGCTGATTTCAAATCTGCTGTTTAAATGCAGGGATATGGGGACATGAACGCTCCCAAAGTAAGCTCTAATGATTGCAACCTGCTATGAACTCTCAAATGGAAGATGTATGTTGGAGGCCAATTGTGTTACTGGGAGTTCTCCTAACTAGCTTCCATGTAGAATATATTATTTATTAAAGGTTAGGTAATGAAAATGTACTAATTTGAAGCTTATATGTATATTCTTAAAACTCGTAATAATCACAGCAATTATTTAGAACTTAGACCAACAGAAGATCTCTTCAGGAGGGAGGATTTTCTCACAGACATGGTTTCGAATTGCCAGGGCATGGTGATAATAAAAAGCAGACCTACTCAGTTTCACAATGTTTTAAAATTCTCTGCAGACAACGCACGCCTTATTTCTTGCACATGGAAGATTCGCCACCACCCTTACCTGATTCATCTCTGCCTCAGGCCACCAGTTTTCAATCTTTGGTTAAGACAGTCTCAGAGGCCCTTCCATAGCTGACATTCAGCTACTTTCTAATTCTGGCTCTGCAAGCTATGTCAAGCTGTGTGACTCTGGGTAAGTCAGGTCATTTCTCTAAGTCTGTTTCCTCATCTGTGAATTGGGAACAATAACCCCAACCTGTGCCTTCCCTCTGTAAGGGCTCCACGAGGTGGTGTGGGAGAAGACTTTCTGTAGCGAGGGAGGTACTGCACCCAGGTGGCAGGTAGATAGGTGGCAGGCCTTGATGACAAAGGTGATGATGTTCCTCAGAAGTCATATAGAGGTCATTTCTGGATCAAGGAGCTGGGAGGGGAAGGGGATCCAGTGGGTGCTGGACTTTGCAAATCGCTGAGTATGACTTTTTTCTTTCAGGAAAAGGCTAGGTCCTCTTGGCTTGGAGGCAGGGGGCTGATCACAATGACCCCAGCCCCTCTGCCGATGCAGTGTAGCCCAGCTGGACAGAGCACTTTCCTTCCAGGGGAAGGTGGCTGAGGCAGAAGCAGGGTGTGAGGAAATGCTGGTGTCAGCTGGCTCTCGTTCTCAGAAGCACCCTGAAATTAGCTTACCAGCTTGTTTAACTGTCTCCCCAAAGAGAATTAAGTTCCTAGAGCAGGGTTGACAAACTTTTTTTCCTAAAGAGCCAGCTAGTAAACATTTTAGGCTTTTCAGACCATATGGTCTCTGTTTCAGCTACTCGACTCTGCTGTTGTGGTGAGAAAGCAGCCCTAGACCATACGTAAACGGAGCGTGGCTGTGTTCCAATAAAACTTTATTTATGGATACTGAAATCTGAATTTCACATAATTTTCACATGTCATGAAATATTCTCTTTTTGATTTTTTTTCAATCATTTGAAGATATAAAAACCATTCTTAGCTCACAGGCGTACAAAAATAATAGGCCAGATTTGGCTCATGGGCTGTAGTTCGCCCACTCCTTTCCTAGAGGGCAGAGACTCTGTCTACTCCTCCGCTGGATCCCCAGCGCCCAGAACAGCGCCTGCCACAGGCTGGTGCCCAGAAAGTATCTGTTGATGACCCACTGCTTCCTCTTCTGTCCCTCTACCTCGAATTCCATTCACTTCTCTTGTTGCTACTGTGTCCACCTTTACTGCCACCGCCCATCCTCTCTAACCAGCAGCAACAAGCTTCTGCCTCACCCCTGGTTTCCAGGTCAGTGCAGGAGCCTGTTGGCCAATTCTCCAGCAGCCCTGGGACGGTCCCACCGGCATGTTCCTGTTCCTCCTCCTTCTCTCTGACTCCTCCATCTGTGGCCTCATTCTCTGCCAGCTTCACCTCACAGTCAGAGGAGTTCCTTCACGCTGAAGCCTCCTCTCACATCTTCATCTCACCCTAACGGAGAGTCTACCCAGTGAACTCCCCAAACCCCAGTCTCCTACCCTCCCCCTCCTCTGCAGGGGGAAGCATTTGGAGGGAAGGGAGAGACTCTATTATTGTTACCTACCATTTCTATCTGGCACCTGTCATGTGCCAGGCACAGCACAGGTATTTTACTGCCTGATCTCACTTAGTACTTCTAACCACCCCTAGTTTACAGATGCAGAAACTGAGGCTCAGAGGGGTTAACTGAAATGCTCAGAGTCACACAGCTAGGGAGTGTCAGAGCCAGGATGAGAGCCTGGGTTGGTGCGGCTCCATTCACAAGCGTATTTTGAGGGCTTGCAATATGTTGGATGTATCCAGGGATACAGCAGTTAACAAAATAGACAAGTCCTGCCTCACGGAGCTTCGTTCTATTTGGAGAAACAAACAATAAAAAACAGGTAAATATATAATACGATTGCTTGTAGAGAGGCATGCCATGAAAAAAAATAACACAGGTGACGCACTGATGGGGAGCTATTTTAGATAGGGTCAGTCCTCTCGGAAGACATCTGAGCAGCGATGTGAATGAGTGAGGGAGCAAACTCTAAGAGCTGGAGAAAGAATGCTCCAAGTGGAGGGCACAGCAGGAGCAAAAGCTGGAGGTGGGAAGCATACCTGGCATGTCAGTGAGCAGCAAGGATGCCTGGTAGCAGGAGGGCAGCGAGGGAGTGAGTGGCAGGCTGGGCGGTGCCAAGGGAGCAGGGGGCTGGGTCCCGCAGGGCTTCCCAGGTCCAGCAAAGTCTTTAGATTTTGTCTGAAGCATGACTGGGGAGCAACAGGGGGGTTTCGAGCAGAGGAATGATGCCACCTGCACCTCTCAGACCTGGATGAGGCAGATAAGAGACTCCCCCCCTCACCTGTTTGCACACTGTCTACCCACTGTCTGCACACTGAGGACCCCCACACCCCCTTCTGGGCTTACAGTGTAGTGAAGTGATTAAGAGCACTGGCTTTTGAGTCTGAGAGAAGTGGGTTCCCAACCCAGCTGCAGTACTTACTAGCTGTCTGACCATGGGCAACCCTTCCCTCTCTGAGCCTCGGTTTTGTCATCAGGAAAATGGGGACAGTAATTTCTGTCTCACGGTATTGTTGGGATGACCTGATGAGCTCTTGCCTGTGAAACACTCAGCTGCAGGCAGGTCGCATATTTCTCTCTCAATAAGGCCTCACAGTTTGTGATTATTGTTATCTAAATGCTTAGCCAAGTTCTGGCACTGTGTAATCACTTGTTGAAGGTGACCATCATTATGATCATGCCCTTCATCCTGTTCCACCTGCTGCCAGGAGACACGTCTGCCAAGACCCTCCTCTACTGAAAGGCCAAGAAAGAATGACGACAGACCCTCTCCCCAGGGAAGGGCCCATCCAGACGCTGTGCTCTTGAACATTATAGCAAACACATTCCCAGGCTGCAGTAAAAGGACCCAAAATCCAGCTCTCAGCCCCTGTCAGTTCAGCCCCCTGCTCCACGCCAGAAAAATCTCTTCAACAGGGTACAGAATAATAACCTCGCTTGTGTCCAGCAAAGTCCTTTCACACTCATGAGTCATTCATTTAACAAACACCTCAAGTGACCGCCCAGAACAGCCTGTTCTAACCCCATATTATTATTAATAATAATAGCTAGCATTTATCCATTATGCAGAGTGTAGCATTTTGTGGAGTTAGATTATGTGGGTCTGAGTCCTGGATTTACCATTTCATAGCCAGGTAATGTTGGACACATCACTTAGCCTCTTTGAGCACCTACTTTGTGCCAGGCAGTGTGTCAGGAGTGAGGAAGACAATGGAGAGCCAAGAAGACATGACTGCTGCCCTCTCAGAGTTTACCATCTAATTCAAGGGACAGATGTTAATCAAATAATCATATAAACACATGACAAGGTACAACCTTAGAGGCACTAAGGAGAAGTATCCATTGTGTGTATAACAGGGAGGTAAGGGAAGATGTCCCAGAGGAAGTGACTGGGGGGATAAGCTGGCTTGAGGGAGAGGGGACAAAGTTTCAAGTACAGGGAGCAACATGTGCAAAGGCCCTGTGGCAGGAGAACTGAAGGAAAGTCAGTGTGGCTAGAGCCTAGAGAGAAAATTGTGAGCTGAGGCTGCAGCACGCCTGGTCCATTGTAGGCTATGGTTTGGTTTCTACAGCTCTCTGCTGAGCGACTGCTATCCCTACAACACAGATGGGTAGGCTGACCTGCCCAAGCTCCCCAGGCAGGGCCCACGTGTCCTCTGGGCACCCTCTTTTCCAGCATGACCCACTGACTTTCCAATAACCTTGAGAGAGGGGACATAGGAAGTGAAACTTAGTCATAGAAAAGCACAATCACTACACAGTCCTTAAGCTGAGATGAGGCACTTGATAGGGAATTCCTTCCTGTAAGAAGGGGAAGGAAGAGGGCCAGAGGCCCCAGGAAAGCGGCAGACTGAAGGCAAAATCACTCCTGCTTTCTCCTCACCTCCTCCACTCCCAGCCATCCACCCCATCTCCCTCGCCCAGTCCTTTGCCCTCATTCTCTGCATCTCAGTGTCTCTCCCTAAGTCTAACAAATCTGGCTTGCTGTCAGATATTTGGCACCTGTGTGCAATCTGTTCTGAGCCCCAAGTAGGATTATTAGATTTAGCAAATCAAAACACAGGATACCAGGGGCTGACCTGGTGGTATAGTAGTTCAATTCATGCACTCCACTCTGGTGGCCCAGGTTTGCGGGTTTGGAACCCAGGCATGAACCTACACACCACTCGTCAAGTCATGCTGTGGTGGCATCCCACCTATAAAGTAGAGGAAGATTGGCACAGATGTTAGCTCAGCGACAATGTTCCTCAAGCAAAAAAGAGGAAGATTGGCTGCAGATGTTAGCTCAGGGCCAATCTTCCTCACCAAAAAAACCCCCAAAAGCAAACAGGATACCCAGTTAAATTTGAATTTCACATTCACAACAATTATTTAGTCTAAGCACGTCCAAATATTACAACACTAGCCCTGAGCAGCAGGGGTAGGGGCATTGCAAACTCGTTTGAGGCAACTGAACTGGGTGATACTAATACTAAACTAATAGCCGTTAATAACGGCTGCTTGCAGGCGGCCCAGTGTTTCGTTGGTTTGAATCCTGGGCATGGACATGGCACTGCTCATCAAACCACGCTGAGGCAGCGTCCCACACGCCACAACTAGAAGGACCCATAATGAAGAATAAATAACTATGTACTGGGGGGCTTTGGGGAGAAAAAGGAAAAAAATAAAATAACGGCTGCCAACTCTGGTCCAGGCTCTGGTTTAGCCCTCACCTTTTCTCAACAGGGAGGTGGAGAGCAAGGGAAAGGAGACAAAGTCAGGGCCCACACTGCCAGAGTTGTTTCTCAGCTCTGCCATTTTCCAGCTGCGTAACCTCAGAGGGACCCAGAGAATGAGATGCTTAACTTCTCTGTCCTGTTTCCTCATCTGTACACTGGAGATAATAACAGCCTCTACCTCATAATGCTGTTGTGAAGATTAAATGAATTCATACAGGTAAAGTGCTTAGAACGGTGCCTGGTCCATAGTAAGTGCTATGTTAGTGTGAGCTGTAATTACTTATTTAATTGCACCAGACTGAAAATAAATTTCCTGGGAGCAAGCACTTCGTTTTGTCCATTGCTATATCTTCAGCATCTAGAAGCAGGCCTGGTTTACAATACATGCTCAGGAAGAGAACCTGGCATGTAATATATAGCCATAAATATTTATTGAATTAAAATGAATTTAGTCCTCAGTATATACCTGAAAGACTGGGATTATAATTCCCCTTTTACAGATAAGGAAACTGAGGTTTAGAGACATAAAATGAGTTTTCCAATGTTAAGGAGGTGGCAGAGCTAGGATTCAAACTCAGATGTGTTGGGTTCCAAAGTCTTCCACTGAAAACTCAATTCACTTCAACAGCTGAGGTGCTACTCTGGCAAAGTCATGGAGTAAGGGGAACATCTGGATTTAGGAGAAATCTTGATTCCTTTTGATTTTTTTTAAAGTCCTAATATGTTCTCCCCCTGCTTTGTGACCTTGGGTAAGTCACCTCATCTTTCAGAGGCTGTTTTACCATTTGTAAAGTAGGTGGTGGTCAGGATTGAAGGAAATCACATGTTGGTGGAGCCTGGTTCGCAGAAGGCTTCTGAGAAACAATCTTTTCCATCCCCCTGCCTTAGAATAGCTTTGCAAATAACTGGCCATTCTTCCCGCTACCCATGAAACCCACAAGCCCATCTCTCCACTCCCCCATGTATGAATAAATCTCACCACTCCTGGACCCCTAACACCTCTTTAGGTGGAAGCTAAATCTCTCCAGGGGGGAATCCCTGTCTCTGGCCTTTTACTCCAAGTACAGCCCAAGTGTCGGTCAATCCTGGGGGCCTAGGCCCTGCCCTCCTCAGAGCGAGGCAAATCAGAAGAGAGCTGGGCCTGCAGCTGGAGGCTTGGCTCGAAAGAAGCCCCCTCAACCACAGATTGCAAAAAATGCGTATGAGGAAATCATTCTGGGGGCGCTGTGGATCCTGATGGTGGTGACAGAAGACTTGGAACCTACCCGGGACTGGGGCGGTGAGCTCCCCAGGGGATCCCAGTGTTGGCTTCCGTAGTGGGGATCCCCAGGGCCTTGTGAGGTGAGGGCCTGAGGTGAGTGGGGCCCAGGCTCCTTTCAAGCCTCTGCCTGGGTCAGGCTCGGGACATTCGGTGTGAGTGTGGGGAGGGCAGGGGGAACACGGGGGTTCTCTCCGCTGCGGGGAGAAGGAACATCTGGGGAGCGAGGCCAAACGAACTGAGTCGCGGAGAGCATTGGCCCTGGCGCGGTCCGCGCGGGGGTACAAGGCTTGGCGGGGAGGAGCCAGGAGGGCCTCTGCTGGGTGGAGCGGAGCGCGGCGGGGGCGGGGGTCCATGCGGGGAATGCCGCGCCGCGGGGGCTGGGGCGGGGCTTCGGCGGCCCCGCCCCCGCGCAGGTAGCCAATGGGCGCGGCGGCGCCCGGTGACGGAGGGAGCCGAAGTGCGAGTGCCGCGGCGGCGGCGGCGGCGGACGGCCCAGCCGGAGCGCGAGGGTCTCGGAGCGGGGCGCGGGGGCGCGGGGTAGCAGAGCCGGGGAGCCCGGGACCCGGGAGGCGGCGCGGCCCGGGCCGTCGGAGGAGCGCAGGCGGCCCGGCGGCGGCGCGATGCCGCTCGCCCAGCTCAGAGAGCCCTGGCCGCTCATGGAGCTGGTGCCGCTGGACCCGGAGGTGAGTGAGCGGGGCGGGGGACGGGCGCCGGCGGCCGGCGAGCCCGGGTCCCCAGAAGGGCGGGGCGGCCCGCGGCGCCGCTGCAGCCTGGCAGGCGCCCGCGAGCGCGCGAGTGCCCTCCGATCTCTTGCTCCCTCTCCGGCTCCACCCCCCTATGCCCCGGGTGTGAGTGCGCGAGAGACAGTTTCGCCAAGCGCCAAGAACCCTCTTAGCCTGGAGAGGGGATCCCGTGGGGCACTGGGATCTGGCCCTCCTCACCCCACACACCTAGGACCCGTACCGGGAGCTGTCGGAGCTTCTCTCATTAGCGCAGACGGGCAGGGCTGGGGTGCCAGATGTCTGAGATTCTACAAGAGACAAGGGTCGTGGGACCCCCTCTTCTCCTTGACGTCTCCCAGCGCCCTACCTGGAGCTCTCCGCTTCTCCGCTGCTGACCCTAGAAGGATTGCCCCCCTTGACTCTTGGTAGTTGTGGGATGTGGGGTGACACCGCCCGTCTGAGGCTGAAACTCTTGGTTTCCTTTGTCCCGAGGCTAGGGCCAGAGGACGCCTGTGTCCCTGCCCCGGACTGTGGAGAAGAGAGTGGGAGAAAAGCCCTTAGACTTTGTGAAGATTATTCCTGGAGAGGGGGAAGACCTTGGTGCCTCCTGCCATAGGAAGGGCTGGGCCCTTGAGGAGTTTGGCCTCTGCCAGCCTAGCCTCTCCCAGGAGCAGCTCCTGCCCTCCTCCTCGGAGGATTCTGTGGTGCTAGGCCCTAAGCATGCAGATGGCCAGCTCTTCCTGTGCCCTTTGACCCCCAGGGTCAAGGTCAAGCCTGTGAACCAGCAGGTCCTGAAAACTTTTCCCTCAGCCCCATGCTGGGAAGGAGGCAGGCGATACTCTCTTTCCAGAGGGGATGCGCGGAGTATGCAGAGAGGGTATGGAGACCTCCGTGAGCCTGGGAGCCAAGGTGATTTTCTCCTGGCTTGGGTCTCTATCCCCTGCCTAGGTCCCCTCCTCTGCCCTCACTTACCTGGGGCAGTCACCAAGTGCCTTGCCTCTCAGGGTTACAGATCAGAGCGAGGACCGCGGGTCCCCAGCACTCAGGATGTGCTGCCCCTTTAAAGGGATGGTCATGGCCTACACTGGCTATTGGAGGGTGGGCGCGGCAGGATTAGGTAACCAACCTGAAGGCGCAATTCGAAGTAAATTGCTCTGGGATCCCTGCCATGGGGTTTTTACAGGCCCTGCACAGCTCTCAGAGGTTCTCTCGCTGACTCACCCTCCGAGGTGAGGAACACTGCCCTCTGCAGCCCCCAGCCCCCTCCCGGCCCCAGGACTGGGCCACCAGGACCTGGCGGGTGGTGGGGGGACTCAGAGGTGGATTCCTTTGCCCTGGCAGGCCCTGCAACCTAGGCGTCCGTAGAGGAGGATAGATGGGAGAGGCCGCGGAGGTGCTTAACCCAAGATCTACCTTGGGTTATACTAGTAGGGAAGGCAGACTCCCAGGAGCTCGGTTCCCAGTTCAGGGCACTACTTTCTGCCTCCCTTTGGGGAATCCTGAGGCAGGGGCCAGCTTAATCAGGGGGCCAGCTTTAAACAGGAAACTCAACTCAGTTTTGAGTTGAGTGAGAGGAGAAGACTGGCTTATTTCCTAGGATTGGGTTGTGGTGGGGGAGTGCTGTGATTTCTCCAGGAGCTTTACCTTGGAAATGCTGTGCGACCCAGTCAGTCCTTAGCCTCTCTGGGCCTCTGTTTCTCCAGTGGTCAGGGCTGGGTTCTATCCTCGTCTTCCTGGGCCTGAGAGGGTGCAGAGCCCTGGACACTGCTGCCCATTCTCCCCCTCCCCGACTCCATGGAGGTGCCAGGTGACTGGGTGTTATTGTTTGGGTAACAGGAGCCATAGGGCAGCCAGGGCACCGGTTGGGCTGTTCTCACTGGAGAACAGGGCCTCGCTGTTCTTAGCCCAGGTGACATGTAAGCGATACAGCAGCCTGACCTGCAGGTATAGGCGCTGCTATTGGCTCCTGACTGGGAAGGAGGCAGGCAAGGGGCTGGCAGGAGCATTTGGCAGAGGCCTGGGATCTGAATTGCCCTGCCCTCCCTATGACGCTGCCAAAAATGGGCTGCTGGGAGGCAGGGCCTGGCCCAGGGTGTGGCCCAGGTGGAGCAAAGCTGTTGGCAGTGTGGGTGAGGATTTTGCCTGGCTCTTCCCTGGCCCTGCTGAAAGCTGAAACCTTGTCCCCAGGTCCAGCCCTTCCATGTGCAGAGCTTTGCTATGTGCCACCCACCCTGCTTCACCTAGGTCACCTTGTTAAAATAAAATAATTCTCAAAACAACATCTCAAGGTAAGGATTATTACCCCCATTTTCAGAAGGGACAGCTGAACTCAGAGAGGAGAACTGGCCTATGGACTATTTCAGAGCCAGGATTGGAACCCAGATGTCTCGTTGCCTTCTTCCAAGTGACGGGAGGCTCAAGGATGGGGAAGGGCTCGGTCAAATTGGCTCAGGTAGAAGGTACTCCAAAGGAGGCTCCAGATATTGGCAAACTCTCCTTGTCCCACAGGGCCCCTGTCCAGCCTTTGCTGAGGGCTGCTGGTGCCAGCTGGCCCTGGCACCTGGCCCCCAGCCTCCAGCAGCGTACAGGACTGCCAGCGCTGGGCTGTGAACCCAGCTCCTGGGGCACTTCCTGCCTGCGGGGCACGTGCTGTCTTTGCCCATCTGCTGCCCGGCTTCTCCAGACACTGCCCTGGGCCCCTCTTCCAAAGACAGAGCTGCTTGGGTGAAGGAAGAACGCCTGTTAGAACTCATTGCTGACTTCTGGGGAGGGGGCGCAGTGGTCTGGGGGCCCTGGGCAGCTGTCCTCAGGAGCAGTGCTCTCTGAGGAAGAGAGAGGAGAGTGGATTTCTATCCTCTTAAGAGGTCAAAGGGCCCTTCTTGTACCAGACTTTTTAGACAAGGTCATTCATTCAATATACTGCAGGGTCAGCATCATTGTCCCTTTCTTTCCTTCATTTATTCAATAAATATTTATTGAGCAGTTATTGTGTGTTAAGTATGATTCTAAGCAACAGGGTGCAGCTGTGAACAAGACAGACCTGCACTTGTGGTACAGATGAGGAAACCGAGGCTCAGTAAGTGAGGTGACAGACCCAAGGTGAGAGTGAGTGGCCGGCAGAGCTAGGAGTAGTGGTTATGTCTTCCTGGCTGCACAGCAGCTGTGTTCTTTCTACTATCTGTGCAGCGGTAGGCCAGAGAGGCAAACAAACCCCTTCTTCCCAGGATCCTGAGGGGGAAGCTCATCCGTGGTCCTCTTTGCACTCCCAGTCCTTTCTCCGGAGCTGCCTGTTCCCCTCTAGAGACCTTGTGCATCAGCTCTTACAGACATAGAGCTACATGAGGATGGCACCCAGGCCAGAGACCCTGGGACTGGAGGCAGCTAAACAGGGCCTATGGGGTTCCCTGAGTCATCCTCACTTCTCACACTTCTGGGTACACCCACTGCCTCCTTGCCTGCTTTACTGGGGATTCAGGCTTGCAGCCATGTGACTTTGGGTTATGGCCCCATGTCTGTCACCAGCTAGCTGAGGGACCTCAGGTAAGTTCCTTAACTCTCTGAATATCATCTGAAAAATGGAAGTAATAGAACCTGCTCTGGCCTCCTTGCTCTCTTTGCTGAGCTGAGCTTTCATATGACAGACTGGACCCTGAGCTGGGTGCCAAGGAGATGGTGATAGACAAGCCATGGCTCCTTCTGAGTTAACCTGCAGTTTTCTCAGTGCTGTGGGGCCCAGAGGAGGGAGGAAAGGATTTGAGGCTGTGCAGACAGAGGAGATGATGTTTGAATTGAGTCTTGAAACAAGACCAAGGGTTTGCCAAAGTGACAAGGAAGGAAGGGTTTTCTTGGTGGAAGGAGCCACCATGCAAGTGCTTGGGGATATAAAACAAGCTGGTCTGTCCAGGGTCTCAGGTCATTTGGTTTAGCTCAAGAATATTGCCCAATAATAATAATGGCGGTTGTCTGTGGACCAATTACGTGCCAGATGGACATATTTATAGGCACTGTTTGCTTTTTGCAGCCACCAGATGAGGTACGTTACTTTTATCACCATTTCACAGATAAGGAAACTGAAGCCATGAGAAATGAAGTAACCTCAGGGTCATGCAGGTGGTAGAAGCCAGAATTTGAACCCACAAGGTCAGGTTTCAGAACCCACAGTCTTAATCACCTGTGTTGGGCAGTTGGAGATGATGGCCTTGAACACGGTGCCAAGTAACTGGAACTTTATTCTGCAGGCAGTGGGAAGCCATGGAAGGGTTTAGGGCCTGGTACACAGAAAGCTCTCAATAAGGAGTGAGTGAGTGAGTAAGTGACCGAGGGAGTCGATCGCTGAGGTTGATCACAGTTGAGTTTTAGGAAGGATGAGGTTTGAAATGAGGAAGGCGGGGCTGGATTGGGGGGGGGAGGGCGTGGCAAGGCTGGTGTGTAGGCTGTTGTGACCTTCTGTGGGAATTATGTCAAGTATCTAGAATGTCGGTGAAGTAGAACTCAGTCTACAAATCCGCGCCTCCTCCCCTTACCCCAGGCCAGGTCAACCTGGCCCTTCTTCCCAGGCTGCTGAGAGATGACAGTGTGTATGTGTATGAGTGCATGGAGGGACCTGAAGAACACAGGTCCCTGGGGAGGATGAGGGTTATTAAAGGGACTGGGGGGTGGAGGTGGGGGGCAGGATGTCCTGGGCGAGGCAGGGGAGCTGCTCCAGGGGCAGGGAGATTATGTAATGGGCAGAGCACAGCTGTGCCTGCTTCTGCCAAGCAAAGCCACAGCTGCCCTGTGGACCCAGCCCCTGGCTCCAAAGTCCTGACCTGCCCTAGGCTGGGCCTTCCTAGCCGTTAGGAGCCTCTACTCTGGCTCACCACACTCTTGTTGTGCCAGGAGGGGTGGAGACAGCTCCTTTCAGTTTCCCAAGGCCCAGATAGGGTAGGTTACTCACCTCATATCACACAGGAAAGGAATAGGCTGGGTTTGGTATCCCCGGGTGAATAATGCCAACCTGGGGGCAAAGCCTGGGGGCTGGAAATGCAGGGCTGCCCAGAGATAGGCTCCATACCCACCTCTCTACAGTTAGTTCCTACAGAGGTGTGAGCAGCTCTTCAGCATACATTTTATGAGCACCTCCTGGGCGTCAGAGATCAGATTTTGAACCCCTGCTTACCAGTTGTGGGACCTTAGGTGCCATCACTAGGCCCCTCTGAGCCTCAGTTTCTTCTCTGCCAAATGGGGCCAGAGTCTACCTGCCAGGTCATGAGGATTTAAGGGTGCCACAGGTGTGAGGCACTGAGCCCAGTCCCTGGCATGTGGCAGGGGCTCGGAAGAGAGCAGCTGTTAGCACCAAGCCCTAATCTCTGCCCTCCCAGGACTCCCCGTTTATTAGGAAGGGCAGGCCTGTGTGTAAATAGTCCCTGCACTGTGACAAGTGCTGTAGTGAAGGAACGCAAGGGCACGGTGGGACAGCAGTGATTCTGCCTGGCGAGGGGAGGAGTCCTAGTGGGGGGGCAAGGCCAGGGCAGCCAGCATCTCTGGGCTGGATACTTTCCCAGATTTTGTCTCCTTCCACCCTTGCAGCAACTCTGAGAGGCGGGTTACAGATCAGCAAACTGAGGCCTCTTGCAGTTGATGAGTTGGCACAAAGTCACACAGTTTGGCAGAGCTGGGAGCCACACATACGCTTTCCTTCTCACTGGGAGGAGGTGATATTTGAGCTGAATCTTCAAAGATGAGGTGTTTGCTAGGCAGAGAGCATGAGGGAAGGAGTGTCGGGAAGTGCTCTGCCTGAAATGTGAGGGGCTGTCACAGGAGAGCTTGATACCTGCCCCCTCACCGGGAAAGTGGAGGTAGAGGGGACCCACTCAGAACTCCTGCCCTCCCCGCATGGCCTCTCTAGCTATTAGGAGCAGCCGGTGGGGGGGCGGTGTGGGGCGTGCCCTGCAGGGTCTGTCTTTGCTCTGTCCCACGCTGGTAAGTTCTGACAATGTCCCCCAATCTCCCTTCTCCTTTTCAGAATGGACAGGCCTCAGGGGAAGACACTGGACTTCAGCCATCCAAGGTAAGGACCAGGGCTAGCACCCTGAGCTAGAGACTGTGGGGAGGGGGACTATTTACATGGCTATAGAGGAGGGAGGCCTGCCCTTGTCCCACCTGGGTGTGAGGGCCCTGGCCTCTCTCCCCTTTGCCCAGCTCACCTAATCCCTGTTCTAACCTAATCCTCGAGGTAAACTCGTACAGAGAGCTCCCTTGCTCCAACCTTCCTATTTCTTAGGTGAGGGCACTGTGGCCCAGACAGGGTCAGGAGCAGAATCCAGTCTAGCACTCTGGTTACCCATCACCCAGGCCAGGACACTTCCTCAGTTTATTTACTCATAGAGGCTGGGCCGGCTGTTAGGAGAGGGCTGAAGGGGTGATGGCAGAGGCTAAGGTCAGCTGGGCCTGATGAGAGCCTGGAATCATCTGGGCATGTGGCACTAGAGGGAACCTGGTGGCCTCTCAAGTCTAACCAGGGCCCAGTGCCTGGCATGTGGCACATAGGCCATTTCTCAGGGCTTCCACCTCCCAGCCTGAGGCTGGTTCCCTCACCCCTGCTATTTCTGCTTCCCCTGGGCTCCTCTCTTTAGCCCCTCAGCCCCAGTTGCTGGTTTTGTGCTTGACAAAAGCACCTGGGGCTGGGTGACATTTGTGTGACTTTGGGTGGGTCCTTTGTCACTTCGGGGCCTGGGCTTTCTCATTTCTCTGTTGAGAAAGATCACACCCAATTCTCAAGGAACTGTGAGGTCACAGAGCTGCTGGCTGTGAAGGGGCTTTGGAACCTACCTAGGCAGGACAGAGGATGGGTTCTGGCAGTAGAGCAGACCTGGGTTCAAGTCCTGGGTCCACCCTCAGCATTTGACCAGAAGCTTTTCTCCCTTCCAAGTCTCAGTTTCACCATCTGTAAATTGGGGATAATAGTGCCTATGTAACACAGGAGTGAAGTGAAGGACAAATGAAGTAGTAACTCCCTGGCGCCCGGTGACTTCAGCTCCAGCAGTGTGAATGCCCCGATGTATTGCTCAGCTTCCTACCAGTGGCCACACCCTTCAGGCCTCTGCCTGGGCACCAGACCTGCCATAAGCTCGACCTTTGAGATAGACCAAGGGCTGGTCTTGATGTTTGCCTTGACTCAGCCTCCTAAGAGAGCTGAGCTGCCTAGGGTATGACCGGGTGAGAGAAGTAGTCTCCCACCCACTCCTCTCTTGGTTACCGTGGCAACCTTGGGCCACCAGAGGCCAGGCTAAGTGGTGTGAACTGGGCCCCTTGGTTTGTCTCAGCCCCATGTCTTGGAGAATCTCCTCCCATAAAGTA
Organism: Equus quagga; assembly: GCF_021613505.1. Lineage (NCBI taxonomy): Eukaryota > Metazoa > Chordata > Mammalia > Perissodactyla > Equidae > Equus > Equus quagga. Next base: position 29,042,887 of record NC_060271.1, on the reverse strand, counting down.
GCTGCCCTTAGTCGCCTAGTAACAAAATGAAGGCCTTGTAAGTCCCCAGTGAAGAGCCAGGATGTTCAGATCTTGGGGCTGAAGTTCTGGAGGTTGCAGAGGAGCTTGCAGCTTTTAGCGGGGCTGGTGCTGGGTGCAGCTTCTCACCTCAAGAGCTGGAGGCACTGGTTAGGGGAAGGCAGGAGCTTGCCCAGGCAGGTAACCTACATTCGACCCCAAGCCTGTGACTCCTGCTCTAGAGCAGAAGATCCTGGAGTAGGAAGGGAGATGCGGTTGGAGATGAATGGGGCAGGGGAGCCTCGAATCCCATGTTAAGGAAGAAAAAGAAAGAAAAAGAAAAGGAAAAAGGAAAAGAAAGAGCTTAACCCACATCTGACACCACACCAGGAACTTTATGTTTAGTTCTCACAAAACCCTCAGAAGTGGAGATTGTTACTATCCCCATTTTACAGATGAGAAATTGAGGCCCAAGGTCACATAGTTGGTGAGTAATGGAGTCAAGTCTTGCTTGACCACAAGGCCCACACTCTCTCCAGTTCAGGGAACACTGAATGCTGACAAGGAGGAGCATTGGGTCCCTGTGACCCCAAGTAACACCATCCCTAGGCATCCTCTTACCCATCTTCTCTGTTGCCCCAGAACCTCACAGTATCCCCAGGGCCCGCTTCTGGGCTCAGCACACCATGGGGCGCTCAGCCTGTGGTCAGGACCTCATCACTTTGTGCAGTGGAATGAGCTGGCAGTGGTCCGGTTTATCCTTTGCTTCATCAGACTTTTGGTGTACCCTGCTGTAACACTGGGGGACCCCAAAATGAAGTCCACACCCCCAGTCTCAGGGAGCATAGAGACAGGAAAGCTGTGTGGTGGGTGCGCTGTGATGGGGAGGAACATGGCTGTGGGCACAGAGAACCTCCATTCAGTGCCAGGCCCCATATTGAGAGAGACATATACTACCTTCCAGGTGCCCACATTTCTCTTGGTGGCACGATGAGATGTCTGTGGCAGAGAAGGAAAGGTTGGGATGGGCTGTGGGGCACCAGGCCACCTTCCCTGCAGAGCTGGCATTTCGCTGGACCTGGAAAGGCAGAATTTGGGCAGCTGCAGAGAGAAGTGGACCTTCCAGGTGGAGAAGAGGCAAGGAGGGGGATTTGGGAGTCAGGCTTTCTGAGTTCAGAATCGTGCCCCTCTTTCTTGTTTGCCTTATAACCTTGGGCAAGGGATTTGCCCCTCTGTGGCTCATATGCTTGTCCTGTGAAAGAGTGGACTCTACCATCCCTCAGGGCCACCCGGAGGAGGGAATGTGATGCGTATAAATTAAAGATTCCAGCAAGGTTTGAGGCACAATGTTGATGTTTAATACCTGTTTATTTTATTCGTTTCAGGCAGAAAGGGGGATCTGGGTTTTAGCAGCCATAGTGTGGACAGCAGTCTAGGGTGAGAGCTCCCCAGATCCCTTCAGCCTCCTGGGCGCACCAGGTGTCTTTAGGCACACTGGGGTTCCATTCACCTTCCCTCTCTTCCTGGGAGTGGACTGGGCACCCCAGGCCCCCTCCCCCAGCTATCTCCGGAGCTGGACCCCTTTGAAGCGCCTGCAGGTCTATTTTGAGAACTGAGCGTTTCCCCCCTCCCCTCCTCTCTTCCTGTTTATGAAACCCTGATCCCTCCCGGATCCCTCATGCTCCCCTGGCTGGCGCTCAGGCAGGATGTGACTGTGGACTTCGGGGAGCCTTGGGAGCCTCAGGTGTTGGGGGTAACTTCCCTTGGACTGGCCAGGGCTGGCTAGCCCACCCTTCCAGTACCTGGGACCCTGTGGCCAGGCTCTGTCCCTTCAGCCTGCCCTGAAGAAACCCTGAAGCAATACGACTGCCCATCTAACCCAGGGAGAAGTTCTGTTTACAACATTCCTTTGTCTCTGTGGCCCATTTTGCTTCTAGAAACAACCTTCTGAGGGTGAAACATCTAGTTTTAACCACTCTTTACAGAGGAGGAAACTGAGGCTCAGACAGGGAAAGCAATTTGCATGGGAACACTCAGCTAGTGAGTAGCCAGTTCTTGACTTCCCACCCTGTGCTCTTGGCCTCAGCCTCTTGTTCACACTGGTCTCTCTCTGCGTGAAATGTCTTTTTTCCTCCTTTCTGCTTGGCCAGCTCCTGTTCATCCTCAGGGTCCAGCTGGACTGCCCCTGACCTGGAAGGTCTTCCCAGACCTCACCTCAGGCAGATGGTTACTGCCTCTCCGCACCCACAGCACCTTGATTGCAGCTCTGTCCCAGGACAGTTGTGTTTTATTGTCGTGTATTTATTTTCAAGAGCTGCCTAAAGACAAGGCCCTAGTCTGCCTTAACGTGTGCGCCTCCTAGTGTCTGGCTGCTAGCCTGGGGACAGAACAGCAGGCCAGTAGCTGTGAGTATACCACTCCGAAGGGGAGGCAGGCTGGCTGGCCTTGCTGGGAAGGCGATAGTAAAATGTTTGAGTGTAGGCTTCGGAAGCAAATGGACTTTGATTTTGCTCTTAGTTCTCCCCCTTTCTAGCCATGTGGCCTTGGGCAAGTCACTTTCTCTCTGAGTCTAGTTTCCTCCTCTCTGAAATGGGATAGCAGTACCTCCCTTGGAGCTAAGACACAGGGCCTGGCAGAATCCATACCAGCAAAGGGTGAGGGAAAGAATGGCCTCGTGCAACGTGTTCAATTATTAGGAGGCACACTTCTCATTGTCACTCCATACCAATCCTAGCCTAGTGCCAAAGGCCAACTCCCCCATCAAGGATACCCGAAAACTGTGGACCCCTCCTCACCTGCTTAGAGGCATGCTGGGAGACTCGTCTGGGGACATCTGTCCCACCAGAGGGGGCAGCACCTGGGAGGCCCTGCAGATGCTGCCAGCTGCGGAAGGGGCTGTTGGTGTCCGTTAGGGCCAGAGATTGGCAGGTGGGCGTGGGCTGCAGCTGGTAGAGGGAGGCCCAGGGTGGGGACCCTATGGGCCAGGGATCAGGCTGGGGGCTCTGGGCTCCTCTCCCAGCTGCCTCATGGGAGGAAGTAAATAAGAGGAAGTATCTATGGGGGGAATGGGGCAGGGACCAAGGGATGTGGTCTGCTATCTGTCCTCCCCACCTCCCGCCACCAGAGGCCTCACAGGCCCTGCACATACTCTTCAGTGAAGGCAGCTCTGAGACTGTTTCCTTCCTGTTGCCCCTTCCTGTACCCTGCTAGCCACAGAGTCTTCCTTTGCTTCTGAAGGACTTGAGGGTTAGGGGGCCCAGCTGGTGCTGGCCTAGAGAGCTTTGGGGCTCCAAGGGCTGCCCCAGCCTCCAAATGCCTGCCTGAAGAAGCTGGGGTGCAATGAGAGGCCTCAGTCTAAGGAGGCATCTTTCACAACCCCCGGCAGGCCATCATCAGACTATTAGTGGAAGCCCTGTGAGGACTGGAAGGGGAAGTCCATGTGTATGTGGGGGCATGTGTTTCCACATCGAGGATGTCTGTGGAAATGGTTTCCGATCATCAGCCTGTGTGTATTTGTGTGTGTGTCAGTTCCTGTGGGTATACCGGTGTGAGTGATGTGGCAAGGCTATGTGGAAGGGGGCTAGGCCTGGTCAACCCCTGCCCCATGACTACCTGCTCCTTCTCTCAGACCTCTGTGAGGTCCTTGCTAGGGCTAGGGCTTTCTGCCCCCTTGCGCATCCCAGGGCCCTGGACTAGCAGGCTTCTTCAGGGCAGGGCTGGGTGTGGTGGTGCTTGCTCTGTGGGCTACCATTTTGGGTGGGCCCAGCTATGAAAAGGTCACTATATGGGAAGGAGTGTCTACGCCCTGGGCTGGGGCAACCAGAGCCTGTGGCCTTGCTGAGTAGCTGACATCCTGACATTCTCTCAAGGGGCTGTTTGCAGGTGCTGCCCGCTGTGTCGCCGCCTCATTGCCTTGTGACTTCTGTCTGTGTTCCAGTCTTCCTTCCTTAGGATCAGAGGAGATGAGGAGAGATGTATCCCTGGGCCCCGCTGGAGTCATGGGCTTGGAGTCTGTAGTGTCCCTTCCTCAGCAGGGGAGCCTGACCCATCTCTGTCCCTCCTCCCTGCAGAGGGGGAAGTGAGAAGGAGGGGGTCAGCGACCCTGCCTTCTGGGCCGGGAAGGCTGAAAAAGCAGAAGTAAGGGGAGTAACGGGGCCCTCTGGCCACCGGCTTGAGCCCCACCATGCAGACCCCGGCAGATTTCCCCAGGGTTGAGAGAGACTTACTTCCCTGTCCCAGAAAGGTGAGCAGAGGGTTGGCCTGCCTCCACTTGGGTCTGTCACCATGACTCTGGGAAAGGAAGGGGTTTAGGGGTGGCGCTGTCCCCTGGGATTTCCGGGTGACTGCGTCTGTCCTGATGGAGTGTTCTCAGTCAGAGGCAGACAGACAGGTGGAGGCTCAGACCTCAAGGCTGGATGGGCAGAGGTTGTTGTGTGGCCTTGGCCCACCTCAGCCCCTCTCTGAACTAGGTCTGCCTCTCCCATCCCGCGTTACACTCAGGGGCCTGATTAGCCTGCAGCTTTTTGCAGCTGCAGCTTGTGTGGCTATTCAGGGTCCTCTGAAGATGGGGCTGTGTCTCTGAGGGTCAAGTCCTAGAATAGGAAGTCCCCAGACTGACCCTGGTACTGAGGGAGGGGCAGACTTGGTTGGGCAGGACATGGCTCTGGCTCACTTACCTGCCCACCCTTTCCTGGCACTCGAGTCCTGCTGACCCCAGGCTAGGTGATGACCAGGGGAAGGACTTAGGTTCAAGCCGGCTCTGCCACTGGTTCATTTTGAGCCTGGGTGAATCACTGTCCTCTGGGCCTCAGTTTCCTGTTCCTGAAATGAGGATAACAGCTTTTGGGATATTTGGATCAGAGTCAAAACCATCAGATTATACTCAGGAAATGTCCCTCTCAGCCCACTATCCTAGTCCTGGGCCCCCTCAGGCCCTGGCATGGGAAGAAAATCCCAGAGAAATGGAAGGCCTCAGAGATGGGTCTGCCACAAAGACTGGGCTGCTCTCCCAAGGGCTGGGATTTGCAAATGATGCCTCCTCACCTCTTTGCTAACCCCCAGGCAGACCAGCCAGAACATGGAGCTCTGCCTTTGAGTCCAGGGCCTGACTTTCTAGGTGTCTGTGTATCTTTCCTGCCTGAGTGGCTGCCCTGGGTATCTGTCAGTCTGCTTGGGCCTTGCGGACTCTAGCTGTCTCTGCTGCCCAGCTGCCTCTGTTATTGGGTGCCTGTCTCTGTCTCCACTTGATGAGTGGCTGTCTTCACCTGTTGGGTACATGTCATGTGTTGAGTGCCTGTTGGGTCATGTCCCCTTCTGTCTCCACCTGTTGAGTATGTGTCCCCATCTGTCCACCTTTTGGATGCAAGCCTGCAACTGCTTCTACCTGTTGGGTCCCCATCTGTCTCTGCTGTTGGGTCCATGTCCTCATCTGTCTTTGCCTGTTGGATATGTGTCCCCATCTGCCTTTGCATGTTAGGTATGAGTCTCTGTCCACCTCTGCCTGTTGGGTGTGAGTCCCCTCCTGCCTCTGCTTGTTGGATACATGTCCCCATTTGTCTCCACCCATCAGATATGTGTTCTTCCTACTTCTGCCTGTTGGATGCTCGCCTTCATCTGTCTTTACCTGTTGGGTACCTGCCTCTGCCTGTTGGGTGTCCCTCTTTATCTGCCTCTACATGTTAGGTACCTGTCTCTGCCTCTTGGGTACCCATCTACTCCTCAGCAGCTGGGTTGGCCTGGGGCTTTCCCTTTTTAGGCCCACAGGGAGGATGGGGGGGAGGGCTAGAGGGCAGCCCTCAGGCAATGGGGAGGGGGGAAGAGAGAGGAAGGGAACGTGGTGAGGGTGTAGGCCTGGAACTGGGAAACCACAGGCCCTGAGTGATTGGCGGCTCTGGGCCTGGCCCAACCCCCGCCTTCACTGTGCACATCCGCCTTGGGCCTGGCCACCTCCTCGGCAGCCAGGACGCTGCCTGCTCCTGCCATGGTGCCTTGGCCCTGCCGGGCGGATGGAGCAGGATCCCAAGCCGCCCCGTCTGCGGCTCCGGGCCCTGCTCCCCTGGCTGCCCAGGAAGCAGCGGCCCAGGACCAGCCAGACCTCTCTGCCTGCCCCTGGCCCTGGCTCTGGCCCCAGGCGGGACTCGGTGAGTGTGCCCAGATGTCTAGTCCTGGCCTGGCTGTGGCCCTTGGAGCAGGTGCCTGGGCAGCCAGTTTGGCTTCAGCTGGCTTTGAGCTCGCCTAGCCCAGGCCTGGCCCTGCTGGGTGACTGGACTCTGCCCAGGCTTACTTCCTCGGCAAGTCAGGAGGGCCGTCAGGGCTCTGGGGCGATACTGGCAGATTGGAGGGAGGGCAGAGGGATCCTAGCACAACTTGGGCCTGGCAAGGGGTTTCTAGGAGACTTGTATGAAGGGAGTTTTGGAGTGTGGGGCATGGCGTCTCTGGCCTTAGCTTCCTACCTGCCCCAGACTGGCACGCACTGGGTTGGTGGGAGTCTCAGGTGACTCTTGGGTCCCTATGCATCTCAGCCCTGTCCTTCTGGCCAGAGGGATCCAATCATCTATCCTGACCAGGAACGAAAGCCCAACTCTGCCTCCCCACTATGAGAATAAACCCTACTTCCTATTGTGGCAAAACCAAAATCTTTGCAGCAGGGGGAGGGGAGCCCCACTGGGAGGACCTGGGGCAGGTGCGTGGGCCTCAGCCAGAGCCTGGGGTTGGCTCAGCCTGGCCATGCCTGGGTGTCCCTTTGGGCTTGAGCAGGCCGAAGCAGCAGAAGCAATAGGAGCAGTGCCTTACCTCACCTGGCACCTTGGTAGTTTGACCCTCCCCAGCCTTTGAGGCCCTTTTGGTGTTGACAAATCCAGAGGCTGGCCCTGTCAGGGTAGCTGTCTGGTTTGGCCTGGAGGGCCCTGTCTGCTGAGGTCCAGTGGGAGTGGACTTAGATGGGGCAACATGCCCCATACTGGACCGGATGGCACCCACTATGCCCACCGTCTCTATCCCTCCATCAGGATGAGGGTATCCTCAAGGAGATCTCCATCACGCACCATGTCAAGGCTGGCTCTGAGAAGGCTGACCCATCCCATTTTGAGCTGCTCAAGGTTCTGGGCCAGGGATCCTTTGGCAAAGTGAGTCCTGAGCCAACTGCTGGGAGGGCAGCACTGGTCCTATCAGAGGTGGGAGTGAGGGGTCACCTTGGGGCTCAAAGGATCGGAGGGCAAGGGTTGATGGGTCTGAGGGGAGGATGAGAGGTCACCGTGGTACCCAGGGAAGGCAAAAGGTCAACTTGAGGCTCAAGGAAGTTAGAAGTCAGCCTGGTATTTGGAGGATGGGAGCTAATGGGCTCAGCCCCCTCCCCGGCTTCTTCTCTGTTTTTCCCCTGCTGCCTTCTCAGGTCTTCCTGGTGCGGAAGATCACCCGGCCTGACAGTGGGCACCTGTATGCCATGAAGGTACTAAAGAAGGCAACGCTGAAAGGTGAGTGGAGGGCACCTTCGCATGCAGAGCCAAGGCTAGGCACAGGGATTGAGGGTAGAGCCTAGCTCTCAAGGGCCTGGGCCTGATGGAGGAGATTGCTCTGTCTCTAGGAGTGCTTGGTCTGAAGGTAGAAAAACAGGCCTGTACTTAGCCACACCTTAATCCCCCGCCCCACATGATGGCAAAGACAGGATCCTGCAAGCCAAGTGCCAGTGACCATACCTGAAAGTGAATGTCTGGAGGGAGGCAGGGGTGAGTGCAGTGTGTCTGTGGTGGAGCCTTCAAAAATCAGGCATCAGGTTGGTTGGGCAGAGGCCTTCTGTCAGCAGAATTGTTTCACAATTCTAGAAGAGTCTGAGGGAGACCTCTCAGGGTAGAGAATGACAGGAGGGAAGAGGCAGGGAGCCCAGGGAAGCATCTGGGTGGGTAGGAGAGGGTGGGTAGGAGAGGGTGAGTCAAGGCAGTGACACAGCGATGGATGGCAGAGATGTTCAGAAGGGAGCCCAAGCCCAGGTCTAGAATTCTAGGACTTACAAAGGGCATAAGGGTGGTTGGTAGTGGGCTTTGGGCTGGACAGTGACTCTTTGAGCAGCCTGGGAACTAGTGCGGCCACTTAGCAGGTAGAGTGGGCCCTGGTTGGGGTGAGGTGGGCGGAATCAGAAGAGTTGGCCTTGAGGACATTAGGAGTCATGTGGCCCATGAAGGGCTGTCTGTGGCAGTGATGTAACTTTGGTGCCCCAAGGCCAGCCTGGTAAGGGTGGGAGTCATTCCCCAGGAGGGATGGTGGGAGCCCTGGGGGAGGAGAAAGATGAAAAGACTTGGTGCCTGCTGTGAAGGGCTCCCAGGCTGGGACAGGAGAGGCTGAGCAGACCCTGTAGTACCGTGCAGTCAGTGCTGGGACCCGGGAGCCCTGAGGAGGGTGGGTGGCAGCCTCACAGAGGGTAGGCTCACATAAGAAGTAGCCATTGAACTGTGCCTTGAAGGATGAGTTAGGAGCTTTCCAGATTGAAAATGGTGGAAGAAGGGTACCCCAGGAAGGAGGAACTGTTTACCTGAGCGAAAGCATAGGGGCAGTTTGAAAATGTAAGGTGTATTTGGGAAACAGTGACTGGAATAGTTAACTCCAGCATGGTCCCTGCCATGTCTGGTGAGGGAAATAAAAAATTAAAAGACAGGGTCAAAGGTGCTCTGCAGGGGGAAACATAAGCACTGTAGGAGAGAGGACCTGACTCAGCTTGGCAGGTTAAGGAAGACTTCCTGGAGGAGGTGAGGCCTGAACTGAGTCAAAGAAGAACCTGCTGATGATCAGAATTACCTAGGGACTTTTATTCTTTAAAACAAAAAGAAAAAAAGTATGTGGGAGGTGCCTGGTCAGACCCAAGAGCAGGGAATCGGCCTTTCTGACTAGCTCCCCAGGTGGCTGTTCTCACCAGCCCCCAGACTGGAATTGGGGGTTTTTATGCCAGATGCAGAGGGGACCGGTGAAGGCATCCCAGGGAGAGTCACAGGGGCAAAGGCTGAGGGCACACAGAGGAACAGATTGCTCGGACTGGCTGGATTAAATGACCTTCGATGGGGCAGGTGAGAGATGGGACTAGAGGGACGAGCTGGGCACCAAGGGCCCAACCCTGGGCACTGCCGTGACATGTGAGGAACAAGTTGAAAAGAGAGCCCTTCTTAGCTAGGTCTTGGGGTGGCTCTGTTGGGTGGCTGTACTCTTGGCGACTGTCTTTCTCCTCTGGCCAGTGCGTGACCGCGTTCGGACCAAGATGGAGAGAGACATCCTGGCCGACGTAAACCACCCGTTTGTGGTGAAGCTGCACTATGGTGAGACCACAGACCCTTCCTGAGTTCCCACCCTACCTGCCAACCTTTGCCCTTGCCTAGGGGCTGCTGCCTTCCCTGTACGTCGCCCCACTTCCCACCTGGGAGGCTAAGGGAGCTGGGGGCCGAGGGGAGGGCCCAGGGCCCAATTGGCACCACCACTGCCTTTTCCTCTCTCCCCAGCCTTCCAGACCGAGGGCAAGCTCTATCTTATTCTGGACTTCCTGCGTGGTGGGGACCTCTTCACACGGCTCTCTAAAGAGGTAAGCTGATACCCCACTGCCAGAGGGCCCCGAGGTGGAGCTAGAGGGACAGTGAGGCCCCCCATCCCAGGGCCCTGTGCAGAACATGTCCAGTGAGACCTGGAACCACTTAGGCCTGCCTAGAAGTCCCTGACCTGGGAATCCATCCTGGGACAGAGCCCCGACCCTGGCAAAGCCTCTGAGAGTTTCTCCCAAGATGGGTTGAGGATGATCAGGCCCTGGATCTGATGCCACCCTAATTCTGGGGAGCTATGGGTGGCTGTCACCTCTCCACCTCTGTTCTTCTAGGGCTGCCCTGAGCAGGGCCATGAGGATAGGGAGAAGCCCAAATCCACCCAGAAAGATAGATTTAATGTTGTGTCGTACATGTTAACCAAAAGGATTTTGAATTGACATAAAAGAATTTGAGCCAGATATGAAAATGGGACCATCAATACAATTGAAACTTTAGAAGAGAACCAAACTTTTAAAAAATTTTTTTAAATGTTATTTTAATGTTTGAATAGGTAATACATTTACATGATTGAAAAGAAAAATATTCATTGAGAAGTCTTCCTCCCACCCCAGCCCCTTCCACCCCCCATAGGCAAACATTTTTATTGGTTTCTTGTTTAAGTTTCCCATGTTCCTTTGGAAATACAAACCATTCTGATATATGTTCTGAATTGTGACCCCCACTTTCTTATGTAAAAAGTACTACTCTGTATGTACTCCTCTCTGTTCCTTGCTTTTTTCACGACAGTATATCTTGGAGATGGATCCGTATCTATCAGAACATGGAGAAACTCCTTGTTCTGGTTTGTGGCTGCATAGCACTCCATTATGCAGGGGAGAGACAATTTATTCCAGCCTTCTGCTGCTTGACCCTTGGGCTGTTTCTAGCCATTTGCTATTTCCAAACAATGCCAAATGAGTGACTTGTGTATTAGTCATTTCATACCCCAAACCCTTTTATAAAGAGAAGGGTGTATGGCACTGGGGTCTCTAAGGGTCCTCCTCAAGGTGGACCCTCAAGACCAGGAAGCTGCTGACTGCCCAGTGCCCCAGTTCCTCAGGAAGAGCCAATCCCAGCGGAAGGCCCCTTCCACCTGTTGCAGGTTATGTTCACGGAGGAGGATGTGAAGTTTTATCTGGCTGAGCTGGCTTTGGGCCTGGACCACCTGCACAGCCTGGGCATCATTTACAGAGACCTCAAGCCTGAGAAGTGAGTGAAACTCCAGCCCCACCCTGGCCTCCCTAGGGAGTACAGAGACAGGCCCTGAGGCCTCTTCTAGGACAGGGCCACCCTGATGGGGGTGGGTGTGACTCTCCCCAAGAAAATCCCCTTCTCTTGGGTTGCCCCATGAGTGGGTGGGTGGAACAGAGTGGTAGTGGCAGCAGGCTCACCTTGGGGGCCTGTCTAATCACTAGTGCTGCCATTACCAAGGGCCAGGCACCTCCATGCAGGTGTGTTGCCTACCTTTTTTGCTAATCCAGTGTGACATCTGAGATGCCGCCATTAAAAGCCATTCCTTGATATGGCCCTCTCTAGAATTTCCTTAACATCTGAGTATCCTCAAATGGTAGCTTGGGAGCCAGGAGCAGGTGCTGAGGGGAAATGAGATCTGGCTTTAGAGTTAGGCAAACTCAAATCAAAATCTTGTCTCTGCCACCTATTAGCTCTGTGACTATGGGGAGTTACTCAACTTCCCTGAGCCTTAGTTTCTCCATTGTGAAAATGGGGCCATAATAGTACGTACCTCACACAGTTCCTTCAAAGATTAGCAAAGAAGGTAGATAACACAGCTGCATGGCACTGCCACCACCCGGCCCCACCCATCTATTCATCAGATGGATCTGGGTGGATTGCCTTCCCTGGGCTGGGCCTAACCCCCACAGCCCCTGTGGTGTCACCAGAACCCACCAAGGAGCCACAGCTGAGGGGCCCTGACTGCCATTTTCCATTATAGCATCCTTCTGGATGAGGAGGGCCACATCAAACTCACTGGTAAGTTGAGGGCACCTGCCCCCTTGGGTCCCCGGGGAACACAGGATGGGCTCCTGATGGGCCTGGGCAGAGTGCCCCGGGGGGATCTCTTCTTCCTGAGAGGCTGTGCCAGGCACTTGGATGTGGTCAAAAGCTCAGGCCCCAGACTTGGAATAGCCTGGGTTTGAACCCCAGCTCCACACTGGGTAACTTTGGGCAAATTACCTAACCCTGCTGGGCCCAGCTTCCTCCTGAGTGTCATGGGGGTGATGCCCTCAGGCCTCTGGGCAGGGGGGCTGGGTATGCAGGGGGTCCTGAAGATGTGTCCTCTTGCTCTCCTTGCCACAGACTTCGGCCTGAGCAAGGAGGCCATTGACCATGAGAAGAAGGCCTATTCTTTCTGTGGGACAGTGGAGTACATGGCTCCCGAGGTCGTCAACCGCCAGGGCCACACCCACAGTGCTGACTGGTGGTCCTATGGGGTGTTGATGGTGAGTGCCCAGGCAGGGGTAAAGCATCCTACCTAGGCCTTGGGCCTCAGTTTCCCTATCTGTACAATGAGGGGGTTGATGGTTTCTAAGGCTTTGCTTCTATCCTCTCACAGCCAAGCTGACCTCACCCTCCACCCAGCTGTAGCTTTCTTCCTTGGAAGGATTCCAGGCTTGACCCCACCTGGGGTGCTCCCAGCCCAGGCCTGCACCTCTCCCCGGCCTTGGATCCCTAGTACTGCTCCTGCTGGTCTGATTGACAGAGGGGAGAGGGTCACACACAGTTCTTGATCCAGGTGGACCTCCAACAGGCCAGCAAGATTCCTGGGAATGGAGCCGAATGGCCTGGGTGGGAGGAGGTGGGGGGCATGGGAGAACGGGATGAAAGCCTGACTAGATCCTTGTCCTCTGCAGTTTGAGATGCTGACGGGCTCCCTGCCCTTCCAAGGGAAGGACCGGAAGGAGACCATGACATTGATCCTAAAGTAAGCAGCACTCCCTCCCGGACACCTCAGGGTCTCCCCCAGCACCTAGCCCCAGTTTAGGGGCCAGAATAATACTCTGTACCTGCTGCAGATTCCCTCATTAATGAGACATTCCTCTGGGTTAAGCGTTATGCTTTCCAGGGCCCCCTTTTCATCCACCAGGGCCTGTGGGAGGGGAATCCCTGAAGTCTTTTGGAGGTGAATTAGTGGATGGCTTGTCTGGACTGAGCTGGAAACTAGACCTGGACAGAGCGGGGAGGGAGACAGGGCCTCTGAGGTGGGGCTCAGCCCTGATGAGACCCGGGGGCTGTTTCAGGGCGAAGCTAGGCATGCCCCAGTTTCTGAGCACAGAAGCCCAGAGCCTCCTGCGGGCCCTGTTCAAGCGGAATCCTGCCAACCGGCTTGGTAAGCAGCCCCAGCTCAGGGGAAGGGTGCGGGGTACAGCTGCAGCCTAGGCCACAGGGCCACATCTGGGGCTGAAAGGGGCCGTTGTCCTTTGTGTGGGCAGACAATGCCGCCGGCCACCCTGCTTTCTGGCTCCATGTGTGGTGTTTGGGGCAGGGGGGTGACCTGTGTGTAGGGGGAAGGCAGGAACTGAGTCATCTCTACTCCCCTGGGGACAAGGACAGAGGCCCCCACACAGCTCCTCCCCCAAGGCTGTTGGCACAAGAGAAAGAGCATGAATTCAGGAGTCAGAGGCTCAGGTCCCAGTCCTAGCCCCGTGTCCCGTTCCCACTGTCTGTCACACAATGGTCCTTCTATAAATATTTGTTGAACAAATGAATGCCATTTATGAACTGAGAGACCCAAGGCAGTTCTTCACTTCCCAGAGCCCCGGCTCCTCATCTCCATGGGAGATGATGATCTCAGCCCTGTTGATTAAATGAAGTCCCATGAATGTGCCTGGTGTGTAGTAGCTGCTCAATATGTCTTGGCTCCTTGGCTCCTGGGTTCACCTGGATCATGACTGGCTTTGTAAGGTCCAGTCCAGGTCCCTGGGGTTGAATGGAGTGAGAGCCTGTCTGGTTGAACAGGGCAATGGGATAAGAGCAACAGAGATGAGGCCTGGGTTGGGAGGGAGGTGGGGGCCCTCTGTAGATCTTGAACAAGCACAGCCTCTGTCCTCACTGTGTGGCCTTGGACAAGTTGCCTAACCTCTCTGGGCCTTCTTTCTCCCATTAGTATCCTGGAGCTTGCTCGTCTGGGGCTCTAGAGAGTGGAAAATGCTGAGTGGGCAATAGGCCTTGGGGTGATGGCTGGGTGGATTTGGGGCAGAATGAGCCCATTGTTTCCATGCTCCAAATGGACTGCTCTAGCTGCTGGTCCCAGACCACAGTCAGGCCACTTGGTGGACAGGGCGGGAGTCTGGGGGTTGGACCATCTGGAGCAGACCCCTCATCTGGGCTCTTTCAGGCTCCGGCCCTGACGGGGCAGAGGAAATCAAGCGTCATGTCTTCTACTCCACCATTGACTGGAATGTGAGTGTGGCTGTCCACCCCAGAGCCCCAGTCAGGGTTCAGCTGTGGTGGGAGGGGGCTTCTACCTGCTATGGCTTCAGCTGTGGCACAGAGGGTGACAGCATGGCCTTGGAGACAAGGGCTGGCCTCCCGAGGGCAAGCAATTATGCCCCCATCTGTGCAGCCTGTGCCCCAGGCCCATTACCTCCTCCTGCATGGGGCTTTTGGTGGGCTGTGGAGGTGCCGTGGTGACCAGAGTGCCCACCCTGCCTTGCAGAAGCTGTACCGTCGTGAGATCAAGCCACCCTTCAAGCCAGCCGTGGCACAACCTGATGACACCTTCTACTTTGACACTGAGTTCACGTCCCGCACACCCAAGGGTGTGTCCCTTGTCTGGTTTGTCTTGGGCTGGTACAGGAGGGAAGTGGGGAGTCGGGGGCACCTTGGGATGCAGGGGTGGTCAGGGACACTGGCAGGCCCAGGTGTGTGGGCAGACAGGCGGGTGGGTCTCTGACTCTTTGTCCCTGTCTCATTCTGCCTGACTCTCCCACTCCAGGGCTCTATGGGCCTCTTTGTCTGGGTGAGGGGGTGGGGGTAAGTGGGTGGTTAAGGCCACAATAGAAAAGTCAAGACCCCTGCCCCAGGCATCTTCCAGCCCACTGGGAAGACCAAACACATCAGGCTCACACTCATGTCAGGGCTAAAGCATCTGACCCAGCAAAACCGCGAGGTGGAGACGGTCTGGCAGAGCAGAGGTGACAGCGCCCACGGGTCGGGGGAAATGTGGAAATCAACTTTGGCTACACTGATGGCTGGGTCTCAGTGTACTCATCTGGAAGATGGGCTCAGCCACAGACCCACTCACTCCCTGGGGTTACTGTGAGAAGCACAGAGGGGGCTTCTGGGAGGAAGCTTGGTAAATCTTAACATTTTAGCCAGATATTGGGAGGAAATGTTAGTTTTAGAAGGCCTCCCGGAGGGGCAGGTTTTAGCAAAGCGAGTGTTTTTCTCACTGTGGCTTGCACATCTCTGATGACAGGAAGCTTAGCACTTGTCCGAGCAGTTTGTTCCATCTGCATTCATTTATCTGACAAATACGTACCAGGTCCCTACTGTGTGTCAGCCACGGGAGACTCATGGTGAACAAGACAGACCCAGGTCCTGCCTTCATAGAGATCAGGCTGTGGTTGCGGGGAGAGACGTGAAAACAGCTACTGGGCAGCATGACAAGTGCTTTAATGGGGGCGAGGGGCTGGAGGAGCAGCCTCAGGCAAGGCTTCTCAGGGAAGAGAGCGTGGAAGCTGAGCCTCAAAGGATGGACAAGGAGTGGATTATTTAGTTAGAGGGAAAAGCATGTGCAGTGGCTCAGAGTCTCCTTTAAGAATCTGAGAAGTCCAGCGTGGCTGAGCTGTGAAGTGGAGAGAGAGGAGGCTAAGATCACAAGGACCTCAATTGCCAGGGCTTTCTCCTGAGGGCAGAGGGGAGCAGTTGAGGCTTACAGACAGGGGGTTAGATTTGTGATTGGAGCCATCCCTCCGGCTGCTGTGCAGAAGATGAACCTGAAGGGGCAGACCTGAGGCGGCGAGGCCAGGAAGGAGGCCTCCAGGAAGGGATGAAGTGTCTTGGCCTGGGCTGGATGCCGGATGTGGGGGTCTTTTCTGTTCCTTGTGTGTCAGGGCTGGGCTGGTCTAAACACGTGAACAGATGAGGCCTGGGATGAGGGCCCTGACCAAGCTCCCACCACAGCCAGCTGCTGAGGCAGGCCTGGAAGCCCCATGGTCTCCCTTTGCTGGGCTGCCTCGGGGTCAAGGGCACCTCCTCAGACTCGCATCCCCCTCCCGCCCCTGCAGACTCCCCAGGCATCCCCCCCAGCGCTGGTGCCCATCAGCTGTTTCGTGGCTTCAGCTTCGTGGCCACTGGCCTGATGGAGGATGATGGCAAGCCTCGCAGCACACAGGCTCCACTGCACTCGGTGGTACAGGTGAGGGGCAGGAGACTGCTGCTCATTTGTCCTTCTCCATCTAGAAGCTACAAGGCAGAATGGCTGAGAACACAGGCTCTGAGTTGGGCAGGCCTGGGTTCAAACCCTGATTGCCACTGTGTAGCCCATTGGGCCTCCAAACTTTCTCGAGCCTCAGTTTCCCCATTTGTAAAACAGGGATGACAACACAGATCTAAATTTCCTGGCACAGAGCCAGGGACATTGCAGAGCCTGGATATACAAGGGGGTGCCCAGGGCGGTGGTGCTGGGGGATGGCTGTCAGGCCCCTGATGGGGATGGGTGGCAGGGGGCTTATGGCTCCTCACACTGTCCCCTACTTTTACACTTTCCGGCTCCATGGGAAATGTAGAATTGAGAGGCAAGAATGTAGACACTGGAGCTCGTTGCCTGGGTGCAGAGCTTCCAAGGTAAGGGACTTTGGAGGGGACACTTACCTTCCTCGTGCCTCAGTTTCCTCATCTGTAAATGGGGGTGATGATAGAACCTTTCTCTATAGGGTTGTTATGAGGACTACATGAGTTAATATGTGGAAAGTTAAGGTGACTGTGTAATCTGGTATCCAACTGGGACATCTCTTCCGGGACAAATGTTAAACCAGACTGGATGCAAGGACAGCATGTGTAAACTGGGGCTGTCCATGGGGTATGTGGTCACCTGATGAAAAGTGCTCAGAGCAGTGCCTGCCACACCCTAAGCACCATAGAAGCCATTTACTATTGTTAATGTCTCAGAGCTTTGAGACACCTCATGAAGTGGGCTGTGACACCCCAGAAAGGAGAGGCACCTCGCCCAAGGCCACAGTCAGTGGCAGAGCTGGGACCCAGCTCAGGGCTCCTGCGTCCCTCTTGGGCCTGCCCAGCCTTTTCAGAGCCGCAAACGTCTTAATGTGTTTGTTGTGGCTGTGTTGCCTGTCCCCTCCCCCACCCCCTGACCGCAGGCTGGGATCCGGCAAGTGTGCCCATGGTATAGAGCAGAAAGCTGAGGCCCAGAGAGGGGCAGATTCTTGCCCGAGGTCACAGAGCCAACATTCTATCCCAGGCCTCCTGAATCTTCCCTGTTGCCATCGTCACTGAGCCAAGGTCTTGGGTGCTGGGGGACGACCCATGCATTCTAGTGCAGAGGGTCAGCCCCACCCCTTGGTCTCCTGCAGCAACTCCATGGGAAGAACCTGGTTTTTAGCGATGGCTACGTGGTAAAGGAGACAATTGGTGTGGGCTCCTACTCCGTGTGCAAGCGCTGTGTCCACAAGGCCACCAACATGGAGTATGCTGTCAAGGTGGGCGTTCTGGCTATGTCTCGTCATAGGCTGCTGGGCTGGGGAGAGACCAGGGTAGCCTTGGCTCTTTTGTGGGGGAGGGTTGGTGCCTGAGGCTCTGTGGATGGGTGAAAGGTGTGTGGCTGAGACCCCCAGGCCTTGCAGTGTGGGCTCTGTGGCAGAGAGGGGCTCTGGAGACTGTCCCGCTGCCACATGCACCCCCTTTCTTCAGGTCATTGACAAGAGCAAGCGGGATCCCTCGGAAGAGATTGAGATTCTTCTGCGGTATGGGCAGCACCCCAACATCATCACTCTGAAAGATGTGAGTGGGGGTCCTTGAGACGGGGGTGGAGACGGGAGCATCAACTCTAGGATTTGTCTCAAGGCTGACATTCCTTTGACGGGATCCTCCTCTGCTCATGGGAGGAGGAGGACCCTTAGTGCTTCCAGGTTGACTTCACCCCAGGAGCCCTCCACTTCAGACTCGGGCATTCTCTGAGAGCTTTCCAGCCCATGGGGGGACTAGTGCCAGCATCCTCTATCCAAGGAGGACAGGGACCAGATAGGCAAAGGCCCTGCCAAGGCCACTGAAGCACAGAGCAGAACATATGCCCAAGGCTTATGTCATTCTTCCTGGCCTGGTGAGCTGGTGACCAAGAGGCCAGGCCTGGCATTGAGGGGAGGGGCCTGATGGTGAGGTCTCTGGCAGGTGTATGATGATGGCAAACACGTATACCTGGTGACAGAGCTGATGCGGGGTGGGGAGCTGCTGGACAAGATCCTACGGCAGAAATTCTTCTCAGAGCGGGAGGCCAGCTTTGTTCTGCACACCATCAGCAAGACCGTGGAGTATCTGCACTCCCAGGGGGTAAGTCTGGAGTAGGGGACATTGAGTGGGGGTGGGGGGCTGCCAAAGGTCATACCGTCAGCAGAGTACATGAACCATGGCCTAGGCAGTGGCAGTCGTCAACCAGCCAGATAGAGGGGAGACTAGGGATGGGTGGATGGATATAAGGAAGGAAGGGGGGGAGGGAGACATGAGGCCAAATTGTGAAAAGGAACATTTAATTCACTATCTACTGTGTGCCAGGCACCATGCTAAATTCTTTCTTTACATTATCTCAATTGATTTTCACAACAACCCAATGAGGTAGGTACTGTTATTGGCCCCACTTTACAGGTAAGAAGACTGAGGCTCAGAGATGTGAGGTCACTTGCCGAAGGTCACACAGCCAGGGAAGAATGGTGCCAGAATGTCTGACTGAGGGATTCAAGTGGGGAGCTGCAGACGGGGAGTGAGTTTTTGAGCTAGGAAGCAGCAGGGTCACTGTGGGGAGCTGCAGGGCTTCAGGGAAGTGAATCTGGCTGTGGGTTCGGCTGCTAGGACAGAAGAAGTGGATGCAGAGGAAATGATGCTCAAACACAGCAGGTGCTACAGAAGAGGTATACATCCAAATGGTAGGACTTGGCCTTTATCATTACACAAGGTAGAGGTGGAAAGTTCCTTATAGTATATCGAAGCCAAAAGCAGAGTTAGCATGAGTTTCTCTGGAGGAGATGATGCTGCAGGGTACTTCCAGTCAGATGGTGTGAGGGTTAAGAATGTAGGCTCTGGAATCCGACTGTCTGTGTCCAAGTCCTCTGCGTGAGGTTGGGAAAGCCTCTCATCTCTCTGAGCCATTTCCTCATCTGCAAACTCGCAATAACAAGAGCTGCCCCCTCACAGGGTGGATGTGGGGTGAAGTGAGGTGCTGTGCTGGCCCGTGGGAAATGCCACGTAAACATTAAGGGGAAATAGGATCAGATCATTACTGTGCCTTTTTTTAAATTAACTTTTTATTATGGAAATTTTCAAACATTTACACAACTACAAGAATAGTGTTGTGAACCCCTAGATACCTATCACCCAGATTCAAGAATAGTCAAGGTTTTTTCCTTCCTTCCTTCCTTCCTTCCTTTCTTTTTTGTTGTTGCTAAAGTATTTTTCCCAACTTTTTCTTGAGGAAAAAAGCTCAAACCCATAGAAGACTTAAAAGAATAGTACGATGAAAGTCATTTCCCTTCTAGATTCACCACGTGTTAATAGTCTGCCAGATTTGCTTTCTCTCTTTCTTTTTCTGTCTCTCTTTGTCTCTCTCTCTCTAGAAATATCTATTTTTTACAGGTGCATTTGAAAGGACGTTGCAGACATTATGACACTTAAGCCATAAATGCCTATAATTAAAGTATTTTAAAGCATATCTCAGACCTTACATCATCTTAGTTGTATATCTGTAACTCTAAAAAAGGCAAACATTTTCTTTCATAACAACTAGGAAAATTAACAGTTACTTGTTTTCGTGTAGTACGCAGTCAATAGACACATTTCCCCTGTTGTCCTTTCAGAAATATCGTTTTGCAATTGGTTTATTGGAATCACAATCTCTGCAAGGTCCCTGCCTTTCACTCCCTTGTTATATCCCTTAAGTGTCTTTTCTAAAACTGAGATAAAATTTGCATACAGTAGATCTTAAGTGTACAATTCAATGAGTTTTGTTAAATGTGTACATCCATGTAACCTCCATAGTAAAACCTCCCTTTTTTATGCCACTGACTTGTGGAAGAGATCAGTTCTGTGGAATGTCCTGCATTCTGAATGTATCTGTCTGCTTCCTCATGGCATCAGTTTGTTACAGGCAATCTTTTTTTTTTTTTTTTTAAGATTTTATTTTTCCTTTTTCTTCCCAAAGCCCTCTGGGATGTAGTTGTGTATTTTTAATTGTGGGTCCTTCTAGTTGTGGCATGTGGGATGCCACCTCAGCGTGGCTTGATGAGCGGTGCCATGTCTGCGCTCAGGATTCGAACTGGCGAAACCCTGGGCCGCCGAAGCAGAGCGCGCGAACTTAACCACTCGGCCACGGGGCTGGCCCCAGTTACAGGCAATCTTTATTGCGTGTATTTCTTGTATACTGCCAGGTGTTCTAAAGTCTTATTATGTTCAGCTTCAACTTCTTTTTAGGAGTGAGGAGTTAAAAACACCTCATAGGAGGTGCAGGGTACCTCATATGGCGTCATGTCTGCAAGCACAGTGTCATGTTGCCCTTGTTAGTCATTAGTCATATCAGGTGGTAACAGTCTAGGGCTGGGGGAACGGTGGCAGGTGGTGGTGTGTGGGCCTGGTGGTGTCTTGTAAAGATCCTCACCAACTTTTCATGTAATGCTTTCATCCTCTCAGGAGCTTTGCCTGAATTAACTATTTCATTAGGGTTTGCAAAAATGGCAATGTCTGATTCTGTCTAATTTATTAGGAGGAATTCTTTTGTAAAAAAGAACTTTACCTCATAACCAGAGCTTCAACTTGGTTACCACATGTACCGTAAAGGGTATGTTTGAAGTGGTTTTGGTTTCTGAAATGGCCAGAGCAAACAGACTAATATTTAAATATGGCAGGTCAGACAGTAAATGTGTTTCCTTTTCCCTTTTTGTTCTCAAGTGAATACTAGTTAAAGTTACCCCCAAGAAGGTTTAGAAGACAGAGACGAAGCAGTGCGTTTCCAGTGGGTTACCTAAAGCTCAGAACGAGGAAGAACTTTCTGGAGTGGGAGCTGCCTCCCAAAGTAGTGAGCCTCCTCCACAGGGTATGTGTAGACTCCAAGAACAGACGGCCACTTGGTGGAGGTGTTAGGGGAAAAAATTGTCTTTCCCAAAGCTGGGAGTCTGTGGGTCTCCAAAGTTTCTGGCCCTTTCCAAATACCCAGGGCAGATGATGAGGAAACGGGAAGCTCTTCTTGGTAAGGTATTTGGAGGGAGATTCTCTGGGCTGATTACGCACTGGCAGTGTCTTTGGTCTAGAAGCTGGAGATGTCATAAGAGCTGAGGGATGGGAAGGGGGTGACCAGGAGCAGGGTCCACTGAGACCTCCTATTTGTTTTTGTTTTTTTTTTGAGGAAGATTAGCCCTGAGCTAACATCTGTCACCAGTCCTCCTCTTTTTGCTGAGGAAGCCTGGCCCTGAGCTAACATCCATGCCCATCTTCCTCTACTTTATATGTGGGACACCTACCACAGCATGGCTTGTCAAGCGGTGCCATGTCCACACCCGGGATCCAAACCGGTGAACTGGGGGCCGCCAAAGCAGAATGTGCGAACTTAACTGCTCTGCCATCAGGCCAGCCCCTCCTATTTGTTTTAATGTTATCTTTATTGAAGTATCGCATAAACAGAAATCATAATGTACAGGTCAGTAAATTTTCAAAAAGTGAAGACACCCATGTAACTGGCACCCACATCAAGAAATGAAGAATTTCCAGTTCTCCTAAAATCCCTTTGTGCTCCTCCCTGGCACTGTCCCCTCCCCAAGGATAACCATTCTAGGCTTATTTCTAATACCTTAGATTAGTTTTACCCATCTTTGAATTTTATAGAAACATACTCTTTCCTTTCTTTCTTCCTTCCTTCCTCCCTCCCTTCCTTCCTTCCTTCTTTTCTTTTCTTTTCTTTCTTTCTTTTTTTTGGTGAAGAAGATTGCCCCTGTGCTAACATCTATTGCTAGTCTTCCTCTTTTTGCTTGAGGAAGATTGTTGCTGAGCTAACATCTGTGCCAATCTTCCTCTATTTTATGTGGGATGCTGCCACAGCGTGGCTTGACGAGCAATGCTAGGTCCGTAACCGGGATCCGAACCTGCACAACCTGGGCTGCCAAAGTGGAGCGCATGAGCTTAACCACTATGCCACGGGGCCGCCCCCTCAACATACCCTTTTATATCTGGCTTCTGCCACTCAACATCCTCTCTGAGATTCATTTAGATGTTGTGTGGCTGTAGTTCATTCATTCCCATTGCTGTGTAGTTTCTACTGGATGAACAGACCATGATTTAAGTGTCCATTCTACTGTTAATGGACGTGGGGTTGTTACTAGTTTTTGACTGTGACAAATAACGCTGCTGTGACATTCTAGTACTTGGCTTTTGGTGAGCAGATGTACGTTTTAATGTTGAGTGTATCCTTAGCAGTGGAATTGCTGGGTCGTAGTGTACGCATCTGTTCATCTTTAGTGGGTGTTGCCAAACAGTTTTCCAAAGTTTTACCAATTTACGCTCCCACCAGAAGCGTGTGAGAGTTCTGGTACTTGCCAACACTTGGTATTTTCCATCTTTTTAATCATAGCTATTCTGGGAGATGTGGAATGGTATCTCGTAGTGGTTTTAATTTGCATTTCCCTGATGCCTAATGAAGTGGAGCACCTTTTCATGTGTTTATTGCCATTTGGATAGCCTCTTTTATGAAATACCTGTCGAGTCTTTTGTCCGTTTTTAAAAATTGAGTTGTCTGCCTTTTTCATCTTATTTTGCAAGAGTTCTTTGTTTAATATGTGGAGCCCTTTTAAGTTTCTGGCTTCCCTTGTGTTTCTGTAAGACACCCAGCATGCCGGGGACAGCTGTTTAAGAACTCAATAGAGAATCACACTTTGGCTTCTCTGTTAACCAGATGTATTTCATAGAAGAACTTCATCTTGTTTATTTTTGGCTGGTCACAGGCACCCAAATGCACGTCCTCTGATGATGCTGGTGATAACAAAGATGCTGCTGCTGCTAATGGCAGCTATCATCACGTAGCACTTTCCACAGGCCAAACAGCGTTCTCATCTCTTTACATAGCAGCTCATTTAATTGTTCCAACAAACCTATGAAGAAAGTATTATCATTCTGCCCATTTCATAAGTGAGGGAACTGAGGGTCTGGGAGCTTAAGTAAAAGTTTCATAGTTAATCTGTCTCCAGTCTGTGCTCCTAACTTGTGTGTGATCAGATGCTGCTTGCGACAGCATCTGTCCTCTAATTTTCCTGTCCTTCTTGTCCTCTCATTTTAAAGTGCTTCTTAACAAGCACTCACTGTCTTAACATCCAGCATGAGGGTGGGTTTCAGCCCCAGGGAGTGCTGGAGTTACTATGACAGCAGCTGCCGTTTCCCAACACCTATGCTAAATATTCTTGGTACAAAACTCATGTGCTCCTTCCTGCAACCCTGGAGGCTGAGCACTATTACCAGCCCCATTTTACAGGTGAGAAAACCAAAGGCTAGAGGCTAAGTGATGTACCCAAGATCACACAGCTACTGCTTGCAAAGCCAGGATTTACGCTCTGGCCCACCTGACTCCTGACTGAAATCACAACAGTACCAGAGGCCATAGCCTGTTGACTCAGTGGCTGCATTTGGCCTGTACACATATTTTGTTTGGCCTGCAAGATGTGGAGTGTTTTTGTTTTGGGTTTGGTTTGGTTTGGTAATTTGACTGCTTTCAAAACCTGGGCCTGAGCGGCTGTGTGGTGACTGTCAGCTGGAGGAAGTAGCAGCTGCCCCTGTAGACTGGTTGGCGTGGCTCCCACTCAGCCTGGCTTTGCTCATTGCTTGCCCAGCCTGCTGAGCCTTTCAGTTCAGTGAGATGTGAGAATATGTGTCCCAGCCACATGTACACCTGGGGAGCAGGTATCAGGATCAGCTTTGGGGCTGTCTGCCATGGTGAGCCGCAGTTACATGTAGGAGTGTCATTTCTCTATGTTGTGATAGGGCAGGCTAAAGATGGAAAACTCCCATATCCCTGTTTCCCAAAAGTGTCATCTGTGCCACCCTAAACTGGAAAGACCGTGGAATTAAGGTCAGATCTGGGTTTCAAGTCTCACCTCTTCTTTTTACACGAGCAAGTCAACTCTCTTCTGATAGCCTCAGTTTCCTTCTCTGTATAATGGAGCCAACAATCCCTGCCCTGCCCTCTTACCAAGGTGTAACGGGCAGCCGCATTGAGACCATGGCCTAGGAAGTGCTTTGTAAACCAGGAGGATCATTTGTACTAGGTAGTTGGTGTCCTCAGCCAGGCTAGCATCCCTGACCTCTGGGAATCTTGGCCAGGTCCCCTGCAGGGAAGAGAGAAGAGTATACATTCCCGAGGGTCTAGGCTTGTCCTCGGGGCCATATGACTGTATTAGGAAGGAGAGAGCCCATGGAGCTGGGCAGACACTCCCCAGGAAGAGGCTTTCCCAGGACTTGGATATAATTCGCAGCACGTTGCTGGGACCGTCCTGCCACTGTTGCCCTTTCCTCCTTGTCTGCCTGGCACTCTTCCCTCTGTGGAGGTGGGCTGTCCTGGGCCATGTCTACCCTCCAATCTGCCTGCCTTGTGGGCACCTGCTGGAGGGCTCAGGGCTCAGTTGGGACTATGAAAGGACCATCTCACAAAGCCAACTAATCTGTGAGACTCAACTCATCTAACCTGCAAGGTTTCCGCGTGTTTCAGAGATGTGATTCATTCATTTGTTGCACAAAGTTCTCTGTGCTAGGCCCTGTGCTGGGTGCTGGAGGTGAGCAGGCATTCCACAGACAGATAGAGTTATTTATGGCCAAAGGAGCCCCCACTGGCCTGAGCTCAGGGCGCTTGAGGATATGTGGTGGACCATGAGGCTGGGATGGATAGCTGAGCCTCCCACACCAGGCTGGGGACTTTGGGCTTTATCTTGCAAGTAGTAGGGAGCCATTGAAGGTTTTTGGCAATGCCCGGGAAAGTACCATTAGCTCATAGAAGGAGGAGCAGGAAGGTGAGAACAAGTTTAGTCTGCAATGTGTTGGGTTTGAAGGGCTGTGGAACATTCAGTGGTCGCCATCTGGTAAGCAGCTATGTGAGCGTGGACTTAGGAAAGTTCTGGGCTAAGGTCAGAGATCTGAGAGTAGTTGATAATTGGGTGATAGAGGAGTAGCTATGAATAGAACCATACAGAGGGAGAGGGGGAAGATGAAAAGTGAAGTGGTTCATCCCCCTTAGGTTACAGATGTGAACAAATGGAGGCCAGAGGAAAGTCATTTGCTTAAGGCCTCAGTGGTGAGTGTCATTCATCCATTTATTCAACAGATATTTATGGAATACCTCCTGTGTGCTAAGAACCCTGCTAAATGCTGGGATACAGCAGAGAGCAAGATATTCATGGAGCTTACATTCAGTGGCTAGATTCAGAAAACAGTCAAGTAAATATTATGTCAAATGGTGGAAAATGCTATGGATAAAAATAAAGCAGGGTAAGGACACTAGGGAGTACTGGTCAGTGATTGCTATTTTGTATGGAATTGTCCAGGGAAGGCCTCACTAATTAGGTGACATTTGAACTGAGACCTGAAAGAAACAATAGCACGAGCCAGGCAGGTGCCTGAGGGAAGAGTGTTCCAGAAAGAAGGAACAGCAGGTGCAAGACCCTGAGGCAGGAGTGTGCTTGGCATGTTGAAGGAAGAGCAAAGAGTTGGTGTGGTTGAAGCCAACTGAACAAGAAGGAGAGTGCAAGAAGGAGAAGACCAGAGTGTGAGAGATGTGGGTGAGTGGCAGGGGAGAGAGCAGGTGGGCCACGGAGGCCACTGTAAGGACTTTTCCTCTTAATAGGGGAAGCCTGGAAGGTTTTGAGCCAGCATGGTGTGATCTGACTTACATTTAACAGGATTGCTCTGACTGCCCTGTGTAGCATAGACTGTAGGAGGCTAGGGTAGAAGAGGGAGACTGGTTAGGAAGGGGTTACTGTGATCCAGGGGAGGGATGCTAGTGGCTGGGATCAGAGTGCTGCCAATAGAGGGGCTGAGAAGTGGTTGAGCTCTGGATATATTTTAATGGTAGAGCCAGCGCAGTTTGCTTATGGATTGATTGAGGAATATGAGAAAAAAAGAAGAATTGAGAATGATCCAAGCAATGGAAAGGATGGAGTTGCCATTAGGTAAGATTATGCGATGAGCAGACTTGAGGGGAGAAATGAGGAGTTCAGTGTGGATGGATGAAGTTAGAGCTGCCTCATAGACATTGACGTAGAGATTTCAAGTCGGCAGTACCAGCAGCACTAAGGGCCCCATTTCAACCCCTTTCCCTCCTTTCAGGTTCTCGGTCCTTTTGTCCCTCTCTCTAGACGTGTCTTCCTAACTCTCCCATCCCTGGCAGTTGACCTGGGCCACTAGCAGCCTGCCCACCATGAGAGCTGACCCTAGCCCTCTGCCCCCAGGTTGTGCATAGGGACCTCAAGCCCAGCAACATCCTGTATGTGGATGAATCTGGGAACCCTGAGTGCCTGCGCATCTGCGACTTCGGCTTTGCCAAGCAGCTGCGGGCTGAGAACGGGCTCCTCATGACACCTTGCTACACTGCCAACTTCGTCGCACCTGAGGTGAGTGGCCCAGGCTCCTCAGCTGCGAGAGAGAGGGGTGCTGGCACAGGAGGCCTTGTGCCCCTTCTAGAGTTCGCACGCTGTCCAGGACTCCAGTCTGTGTGGTCTTGGGAGCCACCAAGGAGGATCCAGCCCATGGCTGGGACCTTTGTCCTACCCTTTGGGGAATAGCAGGCAAACATATGGGGCCACTTGCCACTGCCCCTCAGACTGACCTCCCTCCCCTGCCTTCCTTCCTGCCAGGTGCTGAAGCGCCAGGGCTACGATGAAGGCTGTGACATCTGGAGCCTGGGCATTCTGCTGTACACCATGCTGGCAGGGTGAGTGCCCCACTGCCCTACACCCCTCCAAGCCCCCCACCCCTTCCTCCAGCCTAGTGTATAGGCTAAGGTGGTGCTTGTCTGATGGGAGAGACTCAGCCTTGCCTCAGAAAGGTCTGAAGATAGGGACATGGCACTGCCTTTGGGAACTCTACCTTGAGGAGAAAGATCCTGCCCTTGGGAGCACCCTGTCTGAAGGGGGAGACACAGCCCCCCACCTCACCCCTAGCTCCAGGATGGAGGCCAGAGGCGATACCCAGACTGGGTGGACTTTTCTCCAGATACACTCCATTTGCCAACGGACCCAGTGACACACCAGAGGAAATCCTGACCCGGATCGGCAGTGGGAAGTTCACCCTCAGCGGGGGAAATTGGAACACAGTTTCAGAGACAGCCAAAGTGAGTCTGTAAGGCTTGGATGTGGCTCATTTAGGGGTGGGGAGGCAAGGTCCCATTCCAGGGCTTTTCATTAATTCATGAACAGGTGACCAACAGCCTTGTTTCTCCAAGTGGAATGTTGCTGTATTTCTCCAAGTGAAAGATTTACAGGCACACTGGCCACCCCCACCCTGACCTTGTTTGGACAACTTGATGATCATTCACTGGCCCTTCCTGTGTTCTGGGCTCTGTGGGGGACAGAGGGCTGCATAATCACAGCCCTTGCCTTGTGGGAACTTAGTATGAGGGGAGATACAGGCTTGCGCACAAGGAACAGAGATGCCAGGCAGCAGAGAGAGGTGGGTCCTCCTGGCCAGGGGTACAGGCAGTGGAGGCATGGAGCAGAGCTACTGACCACACCAAGCAGAGAGGCCTCAGAGGAGGGAACATTTGTTCCAGTTATGAGAACCTCTATGCCAGACACTGGGTCGAGCCCTTAATGAACACTACCACCTCATATCAGCCTTATGAGGCAGGTATTGCTGTATTCCTGTTTCTCAGAGAGGAAACTGAGGCTCAGAGACTTGAAGTAACCAGGATACTCAGTTGAGCAGAAGAGTCGAGTTTTGAAACTGAGTCTGCCTGACCCCAACCTTAGGTTTTTCCCACCTTCCTACATAGCTTCTGGAAAGTTAAAGAGAAAGGAAAGGGAGCTCCCGGAAGAAGTCCCAAAGAAGGGCATGTGCTCGAGGAGGCCCTGTAGTCATGTAGAGAATGGATCATAGGGGCTACTGCAAGGGAGATGGCAGGAGGTGGTTGCCTTTCCCATTCCCCATCAGCAGGACACAGCTGTCTGCTTCCCTGCTGGCCCCTCCCACCAACCCCCTTACTTGCTGTGCTCCCAGGACCTGGTGTCCAAGATGCTGCATGTGGACCCCCACCAGCGCCTCACAG
Source organism: Equus quagga (assembly GCF_021613505.1). NCBI lineage: Eukaryota > Metazoa > Chordata > Mammalia > Perissodactyla > Equidae > Equus > Equus quagga. Next base: position 29,014,864 of record NC_060271.1, on the reverse strand, counting down.
CTAAGCAGGTCCTGCAGCACCCATGGATCACCCAGAAAGACAAGCTTCCCCAGAGCCAGCTGTCCCACCAAGACCTGCAGCTTGTGAAGGTACGCCACCCCAGGCTGCTGGACATCCAGGGGCCCAGGCCGAGGTTCCATGGGCAAGGACTTGGGGTGGCAGAGCCAGGAGATACCTTGTCTGTCTGTCCTTAGGGAGTCCCAGTATAACATGTGGGGTGTCAACAGTGTACTGATGAGCCCCAAGTCCTCTGGGCGACATAGCCCCTGACCTCTGAAGCCTCTAGTTTGATGGAGGAGGCAGGACTAATGACCTTGAAGGACCACCAAGGCTAGATTAACAGGGTGCTAGGTGGGCTATGGAACACTGGGAGCGGCTGGCCTTAGAGTACATGTACCCACTCCCACCTGTACCTCCTACCACTGTGAACTGACCTCTCACCTTCTCTCCCAGGGAGCCATGGCAGCTACGTACTCTGCACTCAACAGCTCCAAGCCCACCCCTCAGCTGAAGCCCATTGAGTCGTCTATCCTGGCCCAACGGCGGGTGAGGAAGCTGCCGTCCACCACCCTGTGAGGGGCCAGGACATCCAGGCCGCAGGGCGGTGCTAGCTCAATGCAGGCAGCATACTTCCCAGAGGGAGCAGGTCTGAGTCACAAGGCCAGAGGGAGCGGAGCCCCGAGGGGCCCAGGAAGCAGCCAGCCCAGATCACCCCTGTGAGGGTGTGAGAAGTGCCTTTTCCTTCCCCAGGACGGACTCTTCTCGGCTCTGGCTCTGCTGGTTGAAATCGATTCACTGTACAAACTCTTATCTTTTTTTAAGGACAAAATGGCATCAACCACCATGGACTTTTATAAGATCCACATGCCTTTCTGGGAGCAGAAATAGCCAGTACAGCCCCAGGAGGGGCACTGAGTCACACTAGGGCTCTCTATGGCTGAGACTCCTTAGAGCAGCTTTGGGTCCTACCCTGGGGACCCCCAGGATTGGCCATCTGTAGCCATCTGCACCCACCTCCAAGGCAGTCCAGCATCACCTTCCAGAGCCCTTGGCTGTTTAGCAGAACTTGTGCTATACCCAGTCAGCGTCTTTTCCGTTCTGTTCTGCTGGGAGGCCTGGAACCACTTCCTGCTAGAGGAAGGATCAAGGCCCCATGGCTCCCAGCTCCAGGCACCAGCATCCACGTCAGCCCTGCCAGCGGGTCCCCTGAAGTCAGGTTGGGCAGCTCCCAGAGGAGGATCCAGAAAGCACTTTTTGGCTGACTTCTGTTGGAGTCTGCCACAGGACAGAGTTGACAGGAGGCCTGTGGGGCGGGCCAACAGGGGCAGGGGTTTTTCTTCATTTCTTCCTCAGCTGGTAACTCAGGGTTCATCTGTCCATGGCCTTTCTAATAAACTTACAGTTGAGCTGAAGCACGCTCGCCTCCACTTTCCATCCCTGAATTTGCCCTCTCTCTGCTATTGGGTGTTGAAGATTTTGGCAGTGACAAGTAATGGACCAGGGCCAATTAGCCCAGCTGCTTGGAGCTCAGGTCGTTTGGGGAGCATGTGGGAGTCCTGCTGGCCCTGCCCACACATTCCTGTCAGGGGACTCCATTATGGTGTTGAGAATAGTAATGGTATTATTAGCCACTGGTGACCAAGTGCTGGGCAGTAGGCCTGGGCCTTACATGTGTATTTCATTTAATCTTAATGACTCTGGGAGGTAAATGCTATTATATTATTATCCCTGTTTTATAGATGGGGAAACTGAGGCTCAGAGAGGGAATGACATTTCCTCACACAATAAATTTTTTCTGAGTACTGTTCTGGCCCTGCTCCAGACACTGGTGAACCAAGTAGAAAACAAGGTCATTGTTTTCATGGGTCTTACCTCCTAGTGGGGAAATGGACAATTAACAAACCAAGGTCATCTACTGATAAGACAACATATGCAGAGTTAAACTGGGATGAGAGATGGGGTGATCAGGGAAGGCCTCTCTAGGGAGGTGACCCAGAAGCTGAGATCTGAATGATGAGAAGGGCCCAGCAAAGACCATGAGGCAGAGGACAGAGTCAGGACAAAGACCAAGACCAGAAGGCAAAGGGCAGAGTTGGCACAAAGGTCTCAAGGTGGAAATAGTCTGGGCATGCTCAAGGACCAGAGAGAAGACAATGTGGCTCTGATGTCAGGGCCAGGGGTTTGCACAAGATGGGCTTGGAAAGAAGGGCAAGGGCCAGTCATGCTGGGCTTTGTAGGCCAGGGTAAGGAGTTAGGGTTTAATTCTAAGTGAGATGCAAGCTCCTGAAAGAATTTAATTAAGCAGGAAAATGGCGTGATTTGATCTACATTTTTAAAAGATCGCTCTAACTAATGTGTAGAGAATTGATTGAGGGGTGGGGTAGGGTGGCAAGCAGGAAGCAGAGTGACCAGGTCAGTGGCTACAGCAGTAGCTCAGACAAAAGATGAGGTGGCCTGGACTAGGGTGGTGGGAGTGGAGATGGGGAGGGAGTGAACAGGGTCAGGACATGCTTTGGAGGTAAAGTAGACAGCACTTGCTGGCAGTTTGGATGTAGAGGCTAAGAGAAAAAGGAGATCCACAGATATCTTCTAGATTTTTGACTTGAGCAGTTGAATACTGATGGAAATAGTTGGGGAGGAACAGGTTTGGGAACTCTGTGGGAGATGCCTTTTAAATATCCAAATAGAGATGTCAACTAAGAGTTGTAATTAGAAGTTGGAGTTCTGGAGGGAGGTCTGGATTGGAAATATAAATTTGGGAATCCTTAGTTTGGAGAAAGTTTGTAGAGCCAAGAGGCCGGGCTTTTCAAAGTGCAGTCCATGGACCGGCAGCATCAGCATCATCTGGGAGTTAGTTAGAAATGCAGACTCTCAGGTTCATCTCCAGACGTACTCAGTCAGAATCTACATTTTAACAAGATCTGCATGTAAGATTTGTGTGCACATTCATGTTTGAGAAGTGCTTTTGTAGGGACTGAGAGCTGAGAAGAAAAGGGGGACCCTGATTGAACCCTGGCATTTGAAGATGGCACAGAGAAGAGCAAATTGGCAAAGGAGACTACAAGATGACAGCCGGTGAGCAGGGACATGCCAGTCTGGCAAGATTTGAAGGCTTATGAACCAAGCAGAGCCTTTTGCTCCTGTTATTTCTCAACCCCCTCACTTTATAGATAAGAAAGCCAGGGTCTAACAGTTGAGTAAGTTCTGTTATGATGGAAGGAGACTCTGACACTAGCAGCTCAGCTTCAGAGCTCGTCTAGACATGCAGGTTCTGGGCTAGCAGCCTCCCCACAGGAGCAGGGAAGGCTGTGTTGGAGCCCCAAAGGCTGAGGAGCCTTCCTGAGCCTCACTGACACATATAGTACTGAGTCCCTGACCTGGGTGTGTTCCACTTCTTCAAGATTTGGTTCCCCTATCTGAGCCGTGAAACCAACATTTCTCACCCACCACCCAAGTTTGTCCACCCTGGACCCCATCATCCCAGCTAGAATCCTGAGCATCATCCCTGACTCCTTCCGCCACTTCTCACATCCAATCTGCATCCTGGCCCATCAATTCTGTCTCCTAAATATTTTGGGGATTCATCCCCCCCTCTCCATCCTCTCTGTCCTCATATTTTTGTTCTTTGCCACAGCCCACTAATTCCCTCCAGCCTTTTGTATCCCCAACATCTTCCACTTAGAATCACAAATCTGACCAAGCATCTGCCTGGATGTGGCTACTCATTATCCACAAGATAGAGCCCAGGCATCCTAGCCGGACACTCAGTGTCCTGTGTGGCCTGGTCGTGCTGAGCCCCAGCATCAGTTCTCACAGCTTGTCCCCAAACTGCTCGCAGACCTGAACTTGCCATGCTCCTGCCTCCACTGGATTCTGCTGCTGTGTCCTGGCTAACTTCCACTCATCCTTAGGAAGACTCAAATGAGACCTCCAGGAAGCCAACTGGGACACCCCAGACAAATTTTGGCAATCCTCCTTTGGGATCCCTAGATACCCTCTCGCTCCATCTCTTTGTATATCACATTGTTTTGGAAACAGCTGATGATGCATTTTCTCCCCACCACTCTGTGAACTTAAGGGTGTGGACTGCATTTCATTCATTTCTGTACCCTAAGCACTTAGCACCAGACGTGGCACACAATATTTTGGTTCTTACCTAGTGTCTGTTGAATGGGTAAGCAAGAGGGAATGCAGGAACAGTGGACTTGATGGTGCTGGGGGTAACACAGAAACTACACTGGCAGAGTTGCAGGAACCTGGAAAGGCGTCTGGGGAGGAGGAAGGGAAGCTTGCTCTGAGGCACAGAACAGTTAGTGTCTTGCTCCAGGTACCAGGGGGAAGATTCAAGAACCAGGAAGTGGGGATGGGTGGAGTGGGAATCTGTAGGTGCTTTCTCAGCAGCTAAACCCCAAAACCCAAATACTTCACCTCTCTCAGCCTCAGTTTCCCCACTTGCTAAATGGGACCATAATTCACGCCCATCTCACTACGTCACCTGAAGATCAAATGAGCAAGTGAATGTGAACATGTTTAGGAAGGTACAAAGTGCTGCTTGTACAGTTAAGTTTGTCCTAATTTTCACAAGGTCAGGACAGCCCCCAAGAACTCAATGGACTCCAGCAACACAGCTCCCAGCCAGCAGCATCTCAGCCAGGAACTTCTCTCTCTGCCGACTCCCTGGGCAAAGCCCACTAATAGGAATAAACTGGCTTGGGGAAACAAATTGTCAATCCATACATCCCCTAAGTTCCAGCAACCCTCCTCCCTTTAAGGCTCAAATAACAATCCCTGAGCTTCCACCCTGTAGGATGCCCCTTCCCATGAACTCCTGGCTCCAGTCTATTAAATAAATACTATGTAGAGGCGCCGGTCACCAAGTGTTTTCTATGCATTATTTCATTTGATCCTCATATGAAGGCGATATGATTTTAATCCCATTTTATACCTGAGAAAATTGAGGCTTGGAGGTGATTTGCCCAAGAGCATGGCTCAGTGGTAGAGCAGAACTCAAATTGAGGTCTGTGTGATTCTGAAACTCACTCTTAACCAGTATGTTGTTCCACTTCTCTGATTCTGAGAATGCCCAAGATCTTCTGAAATGTTCCACAGACCTCTCTGGTTATCGCTCTTCACCTCAGCCAGCCGTGTGGTGGTCATAAAGTTTTCTGTAGTATTGGGGTCTGGTCTCAATGAGATGAGGTACTTGTTAGAAGTTACGTTTCCTAGCTGGCAAACTGTAGAGAACAAGCTGGGAAATTTGGGGAATTTCCTAGGGACAGACTTAGAAGGTAGTGAGTTCCCCATTGCCTGGGCTTCATATGCAGATAACTAATGAGACTTGTCAAGATCTTAGAGGAGATTCCTGTTCCCAGTTGGGGACTGTTTAGATGATCTTACGTGTCCTCTCTGAGTCAGAGGCTCAGATTCTCAATTGTTGGCACAGACATCAAAGTCCCTCAGCATTTCTTGCATTTTACCCACTTATGTATGTGTTTTCCATGATTACTTCTGAGACAGGCACTCTCAAAGAAAAGGCTGGTTCCCTACATATGTTAAATATCCAAACTTTGGTACTTTGGTTAACACATGGATTTAATTCTCTCACCCAACCCTATAATAATAGACCACCAAAGAACCCACCAATCCACGATTTGGCCATTCATTTAATGGCTATAATAGTAGGCATGATTTTTTGAGTTCCTGCTTTACACTGGGCACAATATATACATCATCCTAACACTCAAAGCAATCTCATGAGGTAGATATTATTTTTTTTAAAGGTGTGCTTTTTGGGGGAGGCGGGTGGTGGTGAGGAAGATTGGCCCTGAGCTAACATCTGTTGCCAATCGTCCTCTTTTTTTTTCCTCCCCAAAGCCCCAGTACATAGTTGTATATCATAGTTGTAACTCATTCTAGTTCTTCTGTGTGGGATGCTGCCACAGCATGGCTTAATGAGCTGTGTGTAGGTCTGTACCCAGGATCCGGTGAACCCTGGGTTGCCGAAGCGGAGCGCATGAACTTAACCACTCGGCCATGGGGCCAGCCCCAAGGTAGGTATTATAATTTCCACTTTATGACAAGGAAACTGAGGCTAAGAGAGGAACTTGTCCACAGAACCTCAGCAAGGAGGTGGCTGAACCAGATTTTGAACCCAGGTCTATCTGGTCCCAAAGTTCACACTATAACACCCTGATGTGTGGGCTAAATTTCATCCCACAGTGACTCATAAAATCTCACAGTCAGAAGGGCTCTAAAGGTCTATACCCAATTTCTGCCCACTTCAGGAATCTCCCATGGATGGTTATCCTGTTTCTACTCAAGTACCACAGTGACAGAGCCTCCACCACATCACAAGGTAATCCCCTACACGTTTGGAAAGTTCCTCCACTTTGAACTGAGGTCTTCTGAGTAGCTTCCGTTTTTTGGGGGGTTCTCACTAAATCCACGAGACTCGAGGGAGAAATGACTCGACAGTAGCAGGAGGGAAATCTAAATGTGTACCGTCACCCCTAGTGAAGGTAGGTGCAGAGGCAGGCAAAGGTTGGTGCTCAGCTGTGCTGCCAAGAGAGAAAGACCCTGCGAGGTGAGCAGAATGCCTCGTGGGCTGTCCTCCTGCTCCCCTGGGCTGTGCAGTGGGCTCCCACCTATTCCCTCCTGCTCCACTCCTGCCCAGGTCTCCTGTGAAGGCAGCAGTGAGTGGGAAGTGGGAACGGCACTGGACATGGAGTCAGATTGACCTGGGATCACACCCCAGCCCCAATACTGACCTGCTGTGTGACCTTGGGCAAGTAATTTCACTGCTCCAAGACTTCCTCAACTGTCAAACAGTGCTACCGTGAACATTAAAGGAGAGGGGGCATGAAGCCTCTACAGAGCTTCTCAGTTACAAGCAAACAGCAACCAGGAGGTAGGAAGAAGTCTAGAGTTGTGGTTATGTGCAGACTCTGTGGTTAGGCTGTCCTGGTTTTATTTTGTTTCAAGTATAAGCAGTCCTAAGTTAGAATCCAACTTTGATCACTTGTCTGTGTGACCTTGGGCAAGTCACTTAACCTCTCTGCCTCGATTTCCCCATCTTTAAAACGGGGGTTAATAGCAGTGTCTACTCTTTGGTGGAGGGGAAACAAGGTAATGCATCAGAAGCACATAGCACAGGGCCTGACACATGGAAACTGCTTAACACATGATGACTACTACCCACTCCCTCTTCCCAAAGCACAGACTCCACCTCTCAGTTCCTTCTCTCTCTCTCTTTCTTCCATTTCCCCTGCCCCCCCTCCCCCCCCCCCCCCCCCCCCCCCCCCCCACCTTTCTCTCTGTCTCTGTCTCTCCCCCTGTTTTAAATGGAGGTAACTATATCTAGAGTCTGGAAAGAAGTCAACTCATCTGAGCATCTTCACCCCATGGGGACAAGAGGGAACCCTCTCATAAAGGCCTTCTCTCTTTTCCCCTCCTACCCCAGAGCGTCTCTCTGAGTTACAACTCATGTTTATGACTCAATCTGAAACTTCTTTTTATAAGTAATTTCCTCTGTTTCTCTTCCCTTCTTTCGCTCCACACCCACCCCCCAGGCTGTGGGCTGAATTGAGAAATCAAGGGGCAAATGACACATGTTTGAGTTGGGCATGGGGCTTGTACCTGGGCTGGGCCTGGAGTCACTCATCTGTTGCAGAATCTTCTTTTTTTTTTTTATTAAGATTATGATAGTTAACAACCTTGTGAAATTACAGTTGTACATTATGGTTAGTCATGTTGTAGGTACACCACTTCACCCTTTGTGCCCTCCCCCCACCCCCCCTTTCCCCTGGTGACCACCAATCAGTTCTCTTTGTCTATATGTTAACTACCACCTATGAGTGGACTCATACAGAGTTTGTCTTTCTCTATCTGGCTTATTTCACTCAACATAATACCCTCAAAGTCCATCCATGTTGTTGTGAATGGGACGACTTTGTCCTTTTTTATGGCTGAGTAGTATTCCATTGTATATATATACCATATCTTCTTTATCCAATCATCAGTTGCTGGGCACTTAGGTTGGTTCCATGTGTTGGCTATTGTGAATAATGCTGCGATGAACATAGGGGTGCATGGGACTTTTGGAATTGCTGATTTCAGGTTCTTAGGATAGATACCCAGTAGTGGGATGGCTGGGTCATAAGGTATTTCTATTTTTAACTTTTTGAGAAATCTCCATACTGTTTTCCATAGCGGCTGCACCAGTTTGCATTCCCACCAACAGTGTATGAGGGTTCCTTTTTCTCCACAGCCTCTCCAACATTTGTCACTCTTGGTTTGGGATATTTTTGCCATTCTAACAGGTGTAAGGTGATATCTTAGTGTGGCATTGCAGAATCTTCTTACCAGGACTGGATGTGGGCAGTCATTCCTGCTGTAACTACAGAGGTTTACAGTTATTGGACCTTTGGCATGGGCTTCAGAGAGCATGTGAAGGGGATTAAATTCTCACCTGGAGCAAGGAGTAGAGGGTTGGAATCAGAAGGCATGAGACTGAAGTCAAATCTCAACACTAGCCATCACTGTGTGATCTTGGGCAAGTCCTTTGGCCTCTCTGAGACTGATTTTCCTCACTGGCAAACCATCCTCAGAGGGTTATGAGAGTAAAGGCTGTGGCAGAGATTAGGTGCAGAACAAACCGTAGCTGAGTTGCAAGAATGCTTGATAGAACCTTAGGAACTGAGACCCTCCAGAACCAGGGGACCTTAACTCAGGGTCCATGGGCTTCCCAGGAACGTGGAAATGATATGTAAAGTGGTGTATGTATGTGTGTTTTTCTGAGAGGAGAGGGTACAGGATTTTCATCAGATTCACAGAGGGGTTCATGATCCCCTAAAATCTTAAGAACCATTGTCTTCAGGGGAGCAGATACCACACTTTTACTTTACAGATATGTAGAATAGCCTTCCTATCCCAGTGTGGCACAGTAATTCATTCAGTAGACACGTATGTTGCAGCTGCTGAAGATACAAGGATGAATGCTCCTTGCCTTTCTGGAGCACTGAAATTCAGAGAGGTTCAGTGATTTAGCCAAAGTTACACACTTCCAAAGGAAGCCTACTGCTGAGATCGGAACCCCACATCTCTGACTGCAAAGCTGGCCACTTCATGGCTCAGTAGAAGGGCCCTCCCAGGTCTGTAGGCTTGCCACGGTTCCCTCTGGTTGGCCAAGACCAGCAGGATCAGCATTCCATAAGAAAGGCCCTGAGGTCACAATGAAGGAGACTGATTTGAGCTGTGGGTAGACCTCCTGGGGGGGTACCAATAAACTGCCTGCAGGTGGAAGGTCCTTGACTGTGATTAGCCCTCTTCTGAGCTGACTCTGGGAGGAAGTTTCCCTTCCTAAACTCCAACATGGACTGACAAACCATGAGGGAATTCCACATATATATTTATACCAACTGAAGCAGGGTTTAATTTACATGCAATGAAATGCATAGATTTTAAGCGTAAAGTTGGATGAGCTTTGACAAATACGTACACCTAGGAAATCCATACCACTCTCAAGACATAGAACATTTTCATTACTCAGAGCATTCCCCCGTGTCCCTTCTCAGTCTCCCCCAAGGTTAGAGGCAGCCGCTACTCTGATTTTCGTCACCATAAATTAGTATTGCCTCTCCTAGAACTTGTACAAATGGAATCATACAGTGTGTACTCTTTTGTGTCTGACTTTCGACTTCACATAATGTCTGTAAAGATTCATCCATGTTGTTGAATGTATCAGTAGTTCATTCCCTTTTGTTCTCGAGCAGTATTCCATTGAATGAATATGCCACAATTTGTTTAATCCATTTATTCTGTTGATGAATTATTTTTTTCAGTTTTTGGCTAATGTGAATATTCATGTAGGATCTTTGTGTGGACATGTGTTTTTACTTCTCTTGGGTAAATATATAGAAATGACGTTGCTGCATCACAGGGTAGGTGTATATTTAACTATATAAAAAATTACTAAACTGCTTTCCAAAGTACATTTTACACTTTGACTAGCAATGAATGAAGTTTCAGTTGCTTCATTACATGGCCAATCTTTGGTATTATTAGTCTTTTTAACTTTAGTCATTCCAGTGGGTGTGAAGTGATTTCCCTCTGTGGTTTTAATTTGCATTTCTCTAATGAGTAGTGATGCTGAACATCTTTATGTGCTTATTGACTATTCCTATATACCTTTTGTCTGTTCAACCTTTTTGCCCCCTTTAAAAAATTGGATTATTTACCTTATAGATTGTAAAGAATTCTTTCTTTATTCTGGATACAAGGTCTTCGTCAGATACACATATTGTGAATACAACAGTACTTCTTATCCACAGAGGATACTTTCCAAGACCCCCAGTGGATGCCTGAAACTGAGGATAGTACCGAATCCTACACAAACTATGTTTTTTTCCTATATATACATAGCTATGATTAAGCTTAACTTATAGATTAGGCACAGTAAGAGATTAACAACAGTGACTTCTCTTTGGCATATCTGAATTGCCAACATGACTACTCTTGCTCTTTGGGGCCATTATTAAATAAAGTAAGGGTTGGGGCTGGCCCCGTGGCCGAGTGTTTAAGTTCGCACGCTCCGCTGCAGGCGGCCCAGTGTTTCGTTGGTTCGAATCCTGGGCGCGGACATGGCACTGCTCATCAAACCACGCTGAGGCAGCGTCCCACATGCCATAACTAGAAGGACCCACAACGAAGAATATACAACTATGTACTGGGGGGCTTTGGGGAGAAAAAGGAAAAAATAAAATCTTAAAAAAAATATATTAAAAAAAAATTAAAATAAATAAATAAATAAATAAATAAAGTAAGGGTTACTTAAACACAAATACTGCAGTACCTCTACAGTCAATCTGATAACCAAGACAGCTACTAAGTGACTAACGGGCTAACAGGCTAAGGGAGGGTAGTGTATACAACACGGAACTGGTCAAAGGGATGACTCACAACCGGGGCGGGACAGATCAGAAGGCACAAGATTTCATCACGCTGCTCAGAACAGCATGCAATTTAAAACTTATGAATTGTTATTTCTGGAATTTTCCATTTAATATTTTCAGACTAGAGTTGACAGCGGGTAACTGAAACCACGGAAAGTGAAACCACGGATAAGGGAAGACTATTGTATTTTCTTCCAATCTGTGACTTGCCATTTCATTTGAAGAGCAGAAGCTTTTTTTTTCTTTCTTTAAAGATTGGCACCTGAGCTAACATCTATTGCCAATCTTCTTTTTTCCTTTTTTTCTTCTCCCCAAAGTCCCCCGGTACATAGTTGTATATTCTAGTTGTGAATGCCTCTGGTTGTGCTATGTGGGATGCGCCTCACCGTGGCCTGATGAGCAGTGCCATGTCCGCGCCCAGGATCCGAACCAAAGTGGAGCACTCGAACTTAACTACTCGGCCACAAGGCGGCCCCAGAGCAGAAGTTTTTAATTTTGAGGAAATATAATTTATTTCTCAAATTTTAATTTTGTTTCATTTTTTTTCCTATCCAAAAAGTTTTTGCCTATCCATTGGTCACAAAGATTTTCTATTAAGGGAAATTCATAATTTTTTTTCTGAAGAAGATTCGCCCTGATCTAACATCTATTGCCAATCTTCCTCTTTTTTTTTTTTTTTGCTTGAAGAAGACCAGCCCCAAGCCAGTATCTGTGCCAGTCCTCCTCCACTTTGTATGTGAGTCGCTGCCACAGCGTGGCTGACAAGCATGTGTACCTGGGATCCGGGCCCATGAACCCAGGCTCCTGAAGTGGAGCACTCAAACTTAACCACTATGCCACTGGACCAGCCCTGGGAAATTCATAATTTTAATGAAAATTATACTAACAACACTGAGCCCCTGGCACCAAGCACTGTGCTAAATTATCAGAGTGACCTCCATGAAGCAAATAATCATCTCTACCTAAAAGATGAGGAAACCTAACCAGTGAGAAGTTAAATAACTTACTCAAGGTCACACAGCTAGTAAGAGACAGAGTTGGGGGTCCAGCCCGGTGGCGCAGTGGTTAAGTGTGCACGTTCCACTTCAGCAGCCTGGGGTTCGCTGGTCCGGATCTTGGTGCGGACATGGCACCACTTGGCAAGCTATGCTGTGGTGGGCATCCCACATATAAAATAGAGGAAGATGGGCATGAATGTTAGCTCAGGGCCAGTCTTCCTCAGCAAAAAGAGGAGGATTGGCAGCAGATGTTAGCTCAGGGCTAATCTTCTTCCAAAAAAAAAAGAGAGACAGACAGAGTTGGGATTAAATTCCAGTCGGTCTAACCTGGGACTCCCTGCTGCTAACCTTTACTGCCTCTATAATTTTAAACCCAGGTGATGGTTAGTCTGGGAATTTTAAAGATCTAGAAGGTTTTTATTGGGATTGCATTGGATGCATAGCTTAATTTTAGGAGAATTAACAATATTGACTCTTCCAATTCATGAACACAATATATCTTCATCTATTTAGGTTTTCTTTCATTTCTCTCAGCAACATTTTGTAGACTTCAGTATTCAGGTCTTGCATATGTTTTGTTGACTTTATTCTTAAGAATTTGATTTTTTTTTTTTTTGAGGAAGATTAGCCCTGAGCTAACTACTGCCAATCCTCCTCTTTTTGCTGAGGAAGACTGGCCCTGAGCTAACATCCATGCCCATCTTCATCTACTTTATACATGGGACGCCTACCACAGCATGGTTTTTGCTAAGCAGTGCCATGTCCGCACCCAGGATTCAAACCAGCAAACCCCGGGCCGCAGAGAAGTGGAACACGCGACCTTAACCACTGTGCCACCAGGCCGGCCCCAGAATTTGATATTTTTTAATAATATTGTCACTGGCATTGTTTCTTAAATTTCAATTTCCAATTGTGTGTTGTTAGCATATAAGAATACAATTGATTTTTGTATATTGACTGTGTACTCTGCTATTTTGCTTAACTTACTTATTAATTCTAATAGCTATTTCTGTAGATTCCTTAGAATTTTCTATATAGACAATCTTGTCCTCTGCAAATAAAGATAGTTTTACCTATTCCTTTCTGATCTCTGTGCCTTTTATTTTTCTTGCTTATTGCATTTGTTAGAATCTCTGGTAGAATATTAAATTTAAAAACATCCTGGTCTGGGCTGGTCCCGTGGCCAAGTGGTTAAGTTCACGTGCTCTGCTTTGGCCTCCCAGAGTTTCACCAGTTCGGATCCTGGGCATGGACACGGCACCACTCATCAAGCCATGCTGAGGCAGCATCCCACATGCCACAACTAGAAGGACCCACAACTAAAAATATACAACTATGTACCAGGGGGCTTTGGGAAGAAAAAGGAAAAATGAAATCTTTGAAAAAATAAAAATAAAAAAATAATAAAAAGTAAAAATATCCTTGTCTTGCATGGAAGCAACCTAAGTGCTCATCAACTGATGATTGGATAAAGAAGATATGGTATACATATACAATGGAATACTACTCAGCCATAAAAAAGGATAAAATCATCCCATTTGATATCGACCCTGATGTCAGTTTCCCCACATTAAACCCAGCATATATGGGGTTAAAACCAAAACACTCATTCCCTGCTTACTCTCTGGCTTCCTGGCTCCAGAATCCACTATCCTCTATGGAGACAGACACCGTCAAGGACAAGCACCTGGACTATCTCCTCCCGCAAAGAGATACGGGCTGGTGGGAAAGCTGCTGACCAGCAAGGTCACAGGCTTCCTCTCTCTGCAAGTGTCTCAAGGCCAAAGACAGGCTGGTGGGAAAGCTCCGACCAGCAAGGCCGTATGCTCCCCTCCCCTACCTAAAACCCCAAATAAAAACCCTTCCTTTTAGCTTTTCAGGGAGTTTGGGATTTCAGCGTTAGCTGCCCTCTCTCCTTGCTCAGCACTGTGCAAAAATAAAATTCCTACTTTCTTCCACCACACCCGGTGTCAGAAATTGGCTTGCTGCGCAACGAGTGAGCAAACTCAATTCAGGTTCGGTAACACATTCACAACAACATGGACGGACATTGAGGGTATTATGTCAAGTGAAATAAGCCAGATAGAGAAAGACAATCTCTGTATGACTCCACTCATATGTGGAAATTAAACATGTAGACAAAGAGAACAGATTAGTGGTTACCAGGGGAAAGGGGGAGGTAGGGGGCGGGCACAAAGGGTGAAGAGGTGCACCTACAACATGACTGACAAACAATAATGGACAACTGAAATTTCACAAGGTTGTAAACTATCATAATCTTAATAAAAAGTAAATATATATATATATATATAGTTCCTGAAAAGAAGCTAATAAATTAATCTCCTTGTGGTTCTGAAATATAACTTTATTGTTGACATGCAAAAAAAAAAATCTTTGTCTTGTTCTCAATTCTGGAAAAGCATTCAGTCTTTCACCATTACATCTGATGCTATCTATGGGTTTTCCCTAGATGTCCATTTTCATGCTAAAGTTGTTCCCTTCTCTTCCTAGTTTGCTGAGAGTGTTTATCATAAGTGGATGTTGGATTTTGTCAAACACTTTTTCTGTACCTATTGAGATGATCATATGTTTTTTGTTGTTGTTGTTTTAATATGTTAATGTGAATTACATAGATTGATTTCAGATGTGAAACCAACACTGCATTCCTGAAATATACAGTTATTCAGGCTATCTATATGTTCTTAAATAAACTTTGGTAGTGTTTGTCTTTTAAGGAATTTGTCCATTTCACTTAAGTTGTTGGCATCTAATTTACTGGCATAAAGTTGTTCATAATATTCCCTTATCATTCTTTTAATGTCTGTAGTATCTATAGTAACGTTCCCTCTCTCATTCCAGATATTACTGATTTGTGTCTTTTCTTTTTTTTCCTGATGAATCTGACTAGAGTTTTATCAATTCTATGATACTCTCAAAGATCTAGCTTTTAATTTAGTCAATGTTTAAGTTGTTTTTCTATTGTCTATTTCATTGATTTCTGCCCTTAAAAATCCCCAACGGGCCAGCCTGGTGGCATAGTGGTTAAGTTCGCGTGCTCTGCTTCCGCGGCCCAGGATTTGCAGGTTCAGATCCTGGGCACCGACCTACACACTGTTCCTCAAGTCACCACACTGTGGCAGCTTCCACACACAAAAATAGAGGAAGATTGGCACAGATGTTAGCTCAGTGACAATCTTCCTCAAGCAAACAGAAGATTGGCAACAGATGTTAGCTCTGGGCCTATCTTCCTCACCAAAAGAAAAGAAAAGAATCTGCAAGTTCTATGCTGGTTCCCCCGTTGGAAGCTGACTAAAACACCAACTCTGCCAGGCCTTGTTCTCATAATTTGCTAGTAGAAGTTCCTGACTTTTCTGGAGGGCAATGTGGCAATAACAAAATGTTTAAAATGTGTATAAAATGCACATACTCTTTGCTTCTGAAATACTACTTTGAGGAACTCACACAGCGGTATGACAGAAAATGTTTAACAACTGGCAGGGGCAGAGAGAGGGGCCCTTGATTTGTAGTCTTTACTGATTTTGTGATGTAAATGCTCCCACAATGGCCAATTTCAAGCTACCAACATGAATGTGGAGTTGGGAAGAGATGCCCACAATTGGCTCTCATGAGCCAGTACAAATAGGCTCCAGCATACCACTGAAATTATGTTAAAGAGAGAATTAGGAATGAATGTAAAAAATTATGTACAAGCGTACCCCACAGTATCATTTTGTAGGTGGGAAACTGGTCAAACTTATACACCAGTGAGGTGATCGGTGCATTATGGTATAGATATATGATGATAAATTATATAGACACAAATAAAATCTTGTTTGGGAAAATTATTAAGAAAATGGGGGGCTGGCCCCAGGGCTGAGTGGTTAAGTTCGCGCGCTCTACTTTGGCGGCCCAGGGTTTTACTGGTTCAGATCCTGGGCGTGGACCTAGCACTGCTCATCAAGCCATGCTGAGGCGGCGTCCCACATAGCAGAATTAGAAGGACCTACAGCTAGAATATACAACTATGTACTGGTGGGCTTTGGGGAGAAGAAAAAAAAAGGAAGATTGCAACAGATGTTAGCTCAGGGCCAATCTTTAAAAGACAAAAAAATAAAAATAAATAAAAAGCAAGCATATGTACAGTATAAGATCAATTTATTTTTTAATTGTTATTTGTATAGAAGAAAACCCAAAATGATAGACAACAAATATTAACAATGATTCTTCTTTGTGCTTTGGCACAAAGATTGGCAAAGATTGGCACCTGAGCTAACATTTGTTGCTAATCTTTTTTTTTCCCTTCTTCTCCCCAAAGGCCCCCAGTGCATAGTTGTATATTCTAGTTGTAGGTCCTTCTGGCTGTGCTGTGTGGGACACTGCCTCAGCATGGCTTGATAAGTAGTGCCATGTCTGTGCCCAGGATCCAAAACGACGAAACCCTGGGCCGCCAAAGCAGAGCTTGAAAAGTTAACCACTGGCCCACAGGGGTGGCCCCTCTTCTTTGTGCTTTTTAAACATTTGAAAAACTTTTTTAAATGAAGCTGTGAATTCAGAAAAAAAACCCCACAAACTCATATATTAAAAAAACATGTGCATGCGTGTGTGTTTTCAGAGCCTAGTCCTGCCCCAAGCGTGTGTCCTAAGAATTGAAGAGGTGGGGAGATTCAGAAGTAGCTGGCTGTACCTTTGACCATAGCCCTATAGAGGCACCTTCCTGCCTTCAGGATCTCAAAGGAGAGTTTTTTTTTTTGAGGAAGATTAACCCTGAGCTAACTACTACCAGTCTTCCTCTTTTTGCTGAGGAAGCCTGGCCCTGAGCTAACATCATGCCCATCTTCCTCTACTTTATATGTGGGACACCTACCACAGCATGGCGTGCCAAGGGGTGCCACGTCCACACCCAGGGTCTGAACTGGTGAACCCCGGGCCGCAGAGAAGCAGAATGTGCGAACTTAACCGCTGCGCCACCAGGCTGGCCCCCAAAAGAGAGTTTTAACTAATCCCCAGGGCCTTTGCAGGAACACTATGGCAAAAAGAAAATGATTTAATGATCTTCAACCCCAGAAGCTAGAAAGCCTAAGTAGGGATAGGCGAGTGTTTTGATTTCCTAAAAAGCAACATGTATTAGAAAGATGTTGGTATCTGCTCATTTGTCAGTCGACAAACATTTCCTGGGCATGTACCCAGCATCTAATGTTTTGGAGGAAAAAATTACGACTTTGGTTTGGTGTTTGTTAAAAGGCAATCTCTGTTCCTTCCTCCCATTTACCACACACTCAGCACTTTAGCTAGGTGCTTTAAATGCTTTAGCTCATTTAATTATCAAAAACCCTAGCAAAGGAGATATTATTATTTCCATTTATATGTAAAAAACATGGAGCGTCAGAGAACTTAAATGGGATATCAACGAACTTAAATCCCTTAATCAATAGTTCACATTCATTGAGTACTTATCTGGTGCCAACCTCTGCACTAAATGCTTTATAGGTATTATTGCCTTTACTTTTGTTATCACACAAAATGGGGTTCTCCTACCCAATGCACATAAAAAAGCCAATTAATTATGGCATCAGCTTTTGGGAAAAGAAATCAGCTTTATTCTGCGAGATCGATCTGCAAGGAGACAGGGGGTGTGTTCCCTCAGATCTGTCTCCCTGATCCAGGGCTTGTGGCACAATTTATGGGATAAGGGCAGGGCAATCTGAAGTTTGGAGATAGGTGATTGGAGGTAAGGAGAAGTGAGGTAATTAATAATCTGCGCAAGTGTAGTCAAGCTTCATGCCTCTTCATAGGACACATGTTCACAAAATGGCGGTGTTACCATGATCTGAGGGTAGAGTTTTTAGCTCCCTGACATCAAAAGGTCACTTATCGAGCATTTATGCAGGCCCAGTTGTTGGACTGGTGGTCTCAACCAGCCTGAACTGGACAAGGGGTCTCAGTTCCTGAAAAACCACTCTTAATTACTCTGTTGATAAGATAGGGTCAGTTGAACTGATCCTGGAGGGCCCACAGTTACACCTTCTTACCTATGGAATGAAGGTTTTGATTATACTCATTTTACCTATGAGTTTGAGATTAAATTATTTATGAGGTTAAATTACCTACCTGTTAGAAAGTGATAAAGCTGGTTCTAGCACTGGACTTGGCATTAGAAGATCTGTGTGCAAATTTTGTTTTTACAATGTGATTTTGGGCAAGCCACTGAAGAGCTCTGAGCTTTAATTTTGTTTGTTTGTTTAGCTTTAAGTTTTCTAATGAGGATTGTTTTAAAAGCATAAAAGGGCTTTGTATACCTTTAAAGCACTTTGCACATGTACTATTATTCAATCAAAAACCATGACTGATCATCAATTACACGCAAAGCATATACTGGGAGGCACTGGGAGGATGCAGAAATGAATAATGTGTTGCTCTTTAGCCATTTATAGAAAGGAGATTAGATATAAAGACCACAGGTACAAAGGAAACCCATTCTCACAACTAGATTGGACTCGAATCAGACAGATCCAGGTTTGAAACCTTGGTTCCACCACCCACATTAGCTGGATGACTTTGGGAAAATTAACCAACCTTTCTGAACCTCAGTTTTTTTTCTCTGTCATCTTCCATGTAATATACCTACTTTGCAGAGGTGTTTCAGAGCACTGAGTTAACTAAGTAAAGGCCCAGCACCATGTTTGGCACAAAGCAGATGTTCAATCAATGGTAATTACTTTATTTATTAAGTGCTGTGGGCAATGTCCCTTCTGCCTGTGTCCTCTCTGAATTTGTTTCTTCTTCTTTCCCGGCACGCAGCTAGAATACATTTATCATGTTCCCTTGCTGTTGGGTGTGGCCATGTGACAGAGTTCTAGCCAATGGGATGTGAACAGACAGAATCTGTCCAAGAAATCCTTCCAAGCAAATCTCCCGTGCCCTTTCTCCTTCCTACAGTTTGACAAGCATCACCACTTTGGGAATCATGTAGTGAAGATGGCAGAGCCATGAGATGGAAGGAGCCCGGGTTAATGAATCACTGCTTAGAAGAAGGTCACATGTCAATCAGGGACACTTCTTTTGGACTTTACTTTAGCAAGAAATAAACTTGTTTTGTGGGTTCGTTTGTTATAGCAGCAAGTACTACCCTAAGAGATCAGTGAAGAGTCTAGTCTCATTTTTGGCAATCCACAGCCTCCACACCTCCCAGGACCTGTCTTTGTGGACCTGAGAAGCCCACATAGAGGGCCCAGCCAGGGTAATACCCCTCACTCTAGACCTCGTCATACCCTGCACCCCCCACTAAGTTGACACAAGTTATCAAATGCAAAAGCCAACAACTGAACTCTGCATTCACTGTCTTGGATAGTTACCCTGACCTAGGACTCTGGAGACATATGGGATCAACCTAAAAAATAAAGGCCCCAATGTTAACATTTTGGGGTTGACACGCTTCCAGAGGAAAAAACTCTGAATGGGATGGTGGGGTAGCTCCCAAACCATATTCCCATGAAGTCCACCTGCCCTCCTGTAACTAAACTTTCTTGTTTACAAACCTCACTGTGACTGCCTTTCCATGTTTCCATCAAGTCCCACCTCCTCCAGAAAGCCTTTCTTGACCATCTGAGTCCATCACTTGCTCTCGTCTCCTTTTATTTTTGTTGCTTGCAACATTCACTTGACTATTGCTTTTCCATCTTTTTCCTTACTCTTTCTTTACTCTTTTCTTAACTCTATGAGCTACTTTTCTTAAGTTTTTCAGACAGAGAAAAATGAAGGAGTGAGGTGGAGAAAAAGTGTCTCATGGAGAAATCATCAGAACACCAAAGCAGAGTTATTGTTGCAGTTCTGTTATTTATTAGTTGTGTGACCTTGAGTAAGTCACTTCTCTCTCTGGACTTCACGTTTCCCATCTGTAAAATGAGGGATTAAGATCCAATCAATGGTTCTAACTGTTGGTTTTAAAACCACTAAATCTCCGTTTGTGTTATTTTCCTTCATCAACCCTGTGTCTATAATCAAACCACATTTGCTGCTGGGAACAGCAGGAAGAGACTGAGATTTGAAGTCAGTTAGATGTTGATTGGATCTCAACTCCACAGTTCATCAGCTGTGTGACCTTAGGTAAATCATTTTCCTTTTCTGAGCCTGAGTGATGCTGCTTCTCCCTCTGCTTCTCATTCCTCTTCCCCTACCTCATCCTACTCCTTTTGCCTCCTTCTTATCCTCCTTTTTATTTTTAAAATAAAATGTACTGTTATAATTTTATACAATTAAATTCACTCATTTAACATATACGGTTGGGTGAGTTTTCACAAATATACACACCCATGCAAAAACACCCCAATCAAGATATAGAACATTTGCATTAGCCCCCCAAATTCTCTCATGCTCCTTTGTTGGCAATCTCTCCAACTCCCAGAAAATCACTGATATGCTTTCTGTTATTATGGTTTTGCCTGTTCTAAATTTTCATGTAAGGGAATAATAGAATATCTACTTTTTTGTCTAGCTTCTTTCATTAGTATAATGTTTTTGAGATTCATCTATATTACAGCATATATCAGTAGTTCATTCCTTTTTATTGCTGAGTACTAGTCCATTGTATTATTATACCACAATTCATTTATCCATTTACCTGCTGATAGACATTTGGGTTATTGCCAAATTGGGGCTATGATGAATAGAGCTGCTATCAACATTCATATACAAGATTTTTTGTAGACACAATTTTATTTATATTGAGTAAATATGTAGGAGTAGAATTGCTGGGTCATAAATTAAGTGTATGGTTTATTTTATAACAAACTATTAAACTGTCTTCCAAAATGGTTGTAGGTACCATTTTACAATCCCACCAGGAGTATATGAGCGTTCTATTGCTCAACCTCCTCACCAACACTTGGTGTTATCACTCTGTTTAATTATAGCTGTTCTGGTGGATGTGTACAGATATCTCATTGTGGTTTTAATTTGCATTTCCATGATGCCTAATGATGTGGAACATCTCTTCATGTGCTTATTCATCGTTCATATATCTTCTTTGGAAAAGAGTCTGCACAAATCTTTTGCCTATTTCTCCTTGGGTTTTCTTGTTATTAAGTTGATGAATTCTTTACATATTCTGGATACAGGTCCCTTGTCAGAAATATGTTACAAATATGTTCCCCCAGTCTGTGGCTTGCCTTTTCATTTTTTTAATGGTGTCTTTAGAAGGGCAGAATATTTTAATATCGATTAAGTCCAATTTATCAAATTTTTCTTTTACGGTCAATTTTCTTTTTTAGTGCTAAGAAAGCTTTTTCTAGCCCAAGGTCTCAAAGATTTTCTTCTGTTTTCTTGCAAAAGTTTTAGCTTTTATGATTAGGTTATGATCGAATTGAAATTAATTTTTTTGTATGGTATGAGACAAGGTATTTGGTTTTTCCTTATGAATATCTAGTTGTTTCTGCACCATTTTCGAAAAGACTATCCTTTATTAGCACTTTTGTTGAAAATCAATTGACCATATATGTGCAGCTCTGTTCTAAACTCTATTCTATTGATCTATATATCTGTATAATATCACACTGTTTTGATTACCATAGCTTTCTAGTATTTATAGTAAGTCTTGATATTGGGTATTTTAACTCCTCATTTCATATATTTTTCTATTTCCTCTTTCTTGATTTTGTGCAGTTTCACTATAACAGGATTCTTCCTTTTTTAATATCAACCCAAGAGCAGAATTACTGGGACATAAATCTGACTATCTACTGCAAATTGCTCTCCAGAATGGCTGCATTCATCTACATTCCCACTAGAGTCCATATGTCCCCCTGTTTTGACTAACACTTAGCATCACCCAGATTTCTAATTTTGCCAATCTAATGTCATAACCTAATTTTTTAAAAATAGCTTTACTGAGATAAAACTGACATACAGTAAACTGCACAGGATGCAATTTGATGAGTTTTGACATTTGTATAGATCTGTGAAATCATCTTCACAAATAGATGATGAAGGTATTCTTTACCCCCAAAAGCTTCCTCGTGCCCTTTGAGTCTCAGCTTTTTCATATGCAAAATGCAGCTCAGTTGTGAGAAAGTATGGTGTGAGCTTAGCTTGGGGTCCAGCACATAGAAGGTGCTGGGGAAACAGAGCTAGTATTACTGCAATATATCAGGATAAGGGTACAAGCCCTGGAGCCAGACTGCCTGGGTTCAACCCCATCTCTGTTATTTGTTTCCTTAGATAAGTTATTCAATGTTTCTATGAATCAACTTCTCCACCTGTAAAATGAGAATGATAATGTGGTACCTACCTCAAAGTATTGTTATGAGGATTAAAAGAGTTAATACTCACGAAAAATTTTTTTGTCTCTGGCATAGATCATTGAACAATTTTGGCTGGACTTTTTGAAATTTTGGAAGTATTCATTAGCACCTTCTCCACTACGTAGGGGTTTAGGACTCCAGCTTGGTAACTTCTGAACGAAATGTGGTCTCTCGGTGGTCTCTTAAGAACTCTTGCAAATTTGGTCCTATAAAGTCTATGATTTAATTAAGTGGTAATGGTAATTCTAGGAGTCACCACAAGAGGGAATAGGTATTTACTCTTGTGGACTGTGACAGCAGTTCAGTAATATTTTTTATCCACCCACTTGGAAATAACAATATTGATATCTAAGCAACCAGCTCTTTCTTAGTCTGTCACATCAGAGCTTACGTGAATGACCCATTGTTAGTGTTTTGTCCATCCTGAGTCTCTGGGGTTGAGCACTATAACGTACATATGAACAAAAGGACTTACAAACGGCCTTTTGCAGAATAACCTGTTTTAAAAAGTAGCAGTTACAGTAGTAGTAGTAGTTGTAGTAGTAGCAGTAATAATCATAATCATAATCATAATCGTAGCCAACATTTATTGCGTGTAGACTTTGTGTTGGGCACTAATCTAAGTGTTTTTCATTAACTCATCCTACAAGGTAGGTATTCTTATTATTTCCGCACTTTAAAGATAAAAATTGAGGCCTAGAGAGGTTAGGAAACTTGCTAAAGTTCACCTAGTCATTAGAGTGATTTATGGTTAATCTAAGAGAATCTTGCAGTAGGAGAAAAAAGAAGAGAGCCTGGTTTGATAAATGTCTTTTTGTCTCTTACCTGCTTTTGCCACTCAATCTGACATTACTAAAAGCTGCACATACTGGCAAATGAGTCAACCAGATATATAGATAAACACCAAAAATAAAAGAGTTCTCACCAAATGATTTTACCTTAGTCAGCCTATCATGCAGTCTTCACAAAGAGAAAACATTGAATTTAGGGTTAGAAGAGGCATCAAGCAGAAAGGACACACTTTGGGAGTAAAAACGATGAGCTTCAAACTTCTGACTCTTTCAATTGCTGTGTGACTTTGGATAAAAACCCAGTCTCTCTGAGCCTGTTTATTTGGGTGTAAAAATTTTAAATGTATATACTTTATTCATAGAGAGTTTGTGAGGTGTAAATAAACTAACTTTTGTAAAAGCACCTAACAGCTTCTAATATATAGTAGGAACAAAGGACATGCTTAGTTGGATGCCTGGGGAACCTCAGAAGCAGACCCTGAGACAAGGATTCCTGGGTAAGAGATTTATTAAGGAAGTGCTCCAAGAAACCAGTAAGGGCATAGGGGAAGCAGGGGAGGGGAGGGGAAGAAGCCAAGCAAAAATGAGACTTCAGGCAGTCCCAGAGAGGGTAGCTTAATCCCTCAGGAAACACAGGAGTGTAAATTCTACTGGATACAAGTAAACTGGGCTTTCAAACTCCCACATCCAATTAGTCATTTGCTAGAGACCAGGGAAGAGGGAAGGATCAAAGCCATTCTGGTAGCCTGAGGACCACCCGCCTCAGAAGAGCCTTAGGTACCGGTTATTGGAAGCAAAAGCAAACAAAGCAAAAGGGAGGGGAGGGAGGAACTGGTAAGAGATTTGAGAGGATCTGGGACGAGCAAGAATGGTATCTGCTGCAGGGTTTGGAGTTTTTCCCTCCTTTTAGGAAAGCTGGGCTCAAGTCCTCGCTTTGCCACATACTAGGATCAAATGGAATAATATAATGAAAGCCTTCTGGAAGTCAAAACGTTAGAGGAATTCTTTTTTTCATTCGACAAGCATTTACTGAACTTCTACTGTAAACTAAGCACAGTGTGAGATGCTAGGATATACACCTTAATATGAGATTTGTAAATTGTTAAGGAGTTTTTAATTTAGTGAGGGAGTCAGATAGGAAATAGAAAATTACCTGACTATGTGATAAGTGGTTATCAAAGTATGGTGGGGAAAGGGAGCAGCTGGTACAAGGAAGGGTGTGGCCAGCTCTATTGAGGGGCAGGGTGTCAGGGAAGATTTTAAGAGGAGCTGATGACTAAAATGAGTCCCAAAAGATGAGGAAGGGTTTGTCTGACGGTCAGCCAGAAAGCACATTCCTGGCAGAGGGAACAGGACAAGCAAAATCAAAAAAGTGTGAAATAGCCTGATGTATCAGGAGACTTGAAAGGTCAACCCAGAGGTCTTGGATGCCAGGACTCGGATTCTGAACTTAATCCCATAAGGCAGTGGGAGCCATTGAAGGATTCTGAACTGAGGAATGGCTTGACTCACCTTGTATTTTAGAATGATCACTCTGGCTGGCAGTAGTGTAAGCAATGCTGTGGAAGAAGACAGGCCAGACAAGGAGATCAGATGGGAGACAATTAGAGTGGCCAAATCAAGAGCTCAAGGGAGGCACCCATGGAACTTGAATTACCGAGTGGAGAGAGGTGTCTTTTACCAGATTATAAATTATTATTTGCCAAGAGTGAAGGGAAATCAAAGTTTTAATATTTTCCCTACTGATCCCAGACAATAAACCAGGGATATGGATAAGACTGGGGAGAACCTGTAGACAAAATAAATTATTAATAATAAATCGTATGGAATATCATACTCTTCAAAGTACTTTCACATCCATTATTGGGTTGATCCTTGAACAACCCTGGGAGGGGTGGGAAGCAAATGACAGATGAAAGGCTTGAGCCCCAGAGAGCTGAAGTGAGTTGCCCATGGTCCTGCAGGATTTGTTTCTTTGATGTTTTCTAGTAAAATACAGAATTAGAACCCAGGCATCTTCAAGGGGAAATAAGTTTTTCCTCCATTACACAGTGAATATATGTTTGTCAAAGACAATTTGTGAAAGGCTAAAAAGTAGGAAAAAATGTTTAGTCCTTCATGGCCTCACAAAGAACTACTGGTAATATTTTGGTGTGGCTTTTTTTCCCAAAAAATATTTATTTTCTATACTTAGGCTTTAATCTGCTCTTTTAATCCGTTTTATTTTCATGTTGCTTTTCTTTTCTTTTCTTTTAAGATTTTATTATTTTTTCTCCCCAAAGCCCCCTGATACATAGTTGTATATTTCTAGTTGTGGGTCCTTCTAGTTGTGCTGTGTGGGATGCCGCCTCAGCATGGCTTGATGAGCAGTGCCATGTCCGCGCCCAGGATTTGAACCAGTGAAACCTCGGGCCACCGAAGCAGAGTGTGAGAACCTAACATGGCCGGCCCCCATGTTGCATTTATTTTCATGTTGTATTATAATATAAACACTTCATTATGTAGTCACAAATTTTTAATATAATTATTTTTAATAGCTTCATAATATTCTACCCAGTGAATAGTTTTAACAGTTTGCTAATTGGTGAACATTTGAGTTGCTTCTTTAAAATTTTCTTTTCAATATAAAATGATCATTGTGATGAACATATTTGCACACATGGCTTTTTCTGAATTTTGGATTCATCCATTAGAACAGGTTTCTAGGAGTGGAATGACTAGGTCAAGACAAAGTTCTACAACTCTTGATACAATATTACCAATTGTTTTAAAAAAGGATTATACCCGCATTTCTGGGACCCTCCATCAGCACTCTTGCTGTTAATCACATTTGCTCTACTTCACAACAATACAGAGAGTGATACCCTTAAAAGAAGGAAGGCTTAGCTGTACCCAAACCCTTCAACTGATCCACCTTACCTGGTCCATCCTGTTTCTCTGCTGTTGCTTCTCTTTTGAACAGCAGATGGCAGGATAATCCCACAACAGGTGGTCATGGCTTAATTTAATTGCAATGAGAAGAAAATTGCTTCTTTTCCCACATGTATTTCTTTCCTGAGATAAACAGCATGTAGGGCATCTGCCTCTTTATTGGAAGTAAGATATGTAAGAAGGTGGCTTTTCAGCAAGGAATATCACGGTAGCCAACATAAACGCGGAGCCTTAGGTTAAAACACTCCGTGCAAAAACAAATTTCTCAGAAAGAAGCAAATGGAGGTTGAAAGCCGATTGTTAAAATTCCACATATTCTAGATTTCCCCAGTTAATAATCATAAAAAGTTTATAGCCAAAAGTCACAGAGGCCCTTCTGTTGTAGTTGCTAGAGTTTAGAGTCAGTGGGAACACCCTTCTCACCCAGGGGATTTTAAAAGCCAATCCCACCCCCTCCCCACAATCCTCTCCCCAGCACTCATTTCCCATCCCTTCACAAAATTGCCAGGGTAATTGACTCTTAGATGAGATGAGTTTGACTTTCTACCCTGATTTTGTAACAGAAGTTCTTTTGGTGAGGTTCTTTGAAAATGCACAATAAAAATGGCTTTAGAATGACTTCAGAGGACTCTTTCTTTTTCTGGTGCCAACAACAGATTCCAAAGCAGCTATTATTCGAGGTGGGTGATAGGATCCCTTGAGACTGTTTAAGTATCGGTTTTCAAAGTGCTTAGGAACCTGAAATGTCCTGTATGGTATATTTGCAGGTGCATAATTGGCCAACTGCTCCAGGGGTTATAAAAACTGCCTTCCTGTAGTTGGAATAGACAGATTTAGCCTCTTATTGAAATTGAAGGCTGCAATGTCGATAACAAATCTGATTCTAACTCTCCCGTGTCACTGAAGCCCAAAGGTGCCTTTGTCTCCCAGGAGAAAGCGGTTGGAGGTAAGTGAATGGCCCTTAACCAGAGCCATGTAGAAAACATTGCTAAGGAAAACTTTTGTCCTGAGAGTGTAGGTTTAGGGCTGTTGCCTGTGAAGCAAATTTGCTTTGTTCACAGCCAACCTGCCTGAATGCAAGTACTGCGAGGTGACTGGAGCTGTGGAGCAGCAAACTGCTTTAAAAGCAGGCTTTCAGTGGGAAACTTTAAGCATACAATGGCTTTATTTTTGTTAGACATAATTCTCCAACCTGGCTTTTTTATTGCACTAACCAAAATAAATCTGGATAAACATAAAAGGCTGCCTTGATGTCAGAAGAAAATGGATATTGTCTCTCCTGAACATGTTTGGATGGTGGTATATAATCCTAGCTACATCCAGATAAAAATACACCTCCTCCCATTAGAAAGCTTTCCTGGAATGGAATATCACCAAGAATATGCACTTTGGGGCTTGATGGTTCCAGCCAGTCTTACTAAAATTGCTAAAGAAATAGTTTGCCCACTCTTTCACGCTTCCATTTGTAGTTAATACTTATGTGTACTTAGTGGGGTTCTGAACTCCTTTTATTTCTCAAGGCCCCTGGCATTTGATGATACCTGTGCAGTAGAAGCTTTCATCATACCAAATACAGGGTGGTGTTTAGTGGAGAAGGGGCCAGGAGAGAGAGGGAAAAAACCTACGCTTTTTCCTAAGTCACTTGACTTGGGAAACCAGTGGGCTCCTTTTGAGATTAAATATATCTTTAAATATTAGGATCTCTGGTTACGAAGGTATGGGTGAAACTGCTTCCCTCAGACAAACCTGAGGTGGAGGATGTAGGTGTCACATTCAAAGCAAAGAGGTGCCTCTCAACAGGAAAGATTTAATCAGCTCTCCTTCCCAGGATCAGCTGCCAGGTTTGAACATTTACTTATCTGTGTTCCAGGCAGGAGACACTGCTAATTATGGAAGCAATTCCCATGGATACAGAGAAGAATTGCCTGAGCTGGGGAGTCAAAGCTCTGATCAAGACAGGGCTGAGACGAAAAATGCCCCCAACATTCTCAGAGGAAATTCCGGAGTTGTCAAGGGACATGCCTCCTCTGCAGGAATGCCCCCTAGATCCGGCATTTGAAGATCTGGAAACTTCCTTTCTGTCACCTTCCTAACTCATGTGTTAAGAATCCCTTTGTTTGAGAAATGGAATTTAAAAAGCAGTTTCTTTTATTCGAACATTATCTGACAGGTTATCTTGAAAAAATCTGGGCTCTACCGAGAGTGGTTCTCAAAAACGACAGTACCTGAAAAGAGGCAGACCTGGCCATCAGGGCAGCCTACATGGCACAAGCATTTTGGACACCACTGGTTCCTTTCTGCTGTTTGTAAAGTAAGCTGTGGCAAAACTCACCTTTCTTGTAGTACAAAATCTAGACTCACAAGTGAGCTTCTCCAACATCAGTTTGAATTTATACTCTGCCCCTCTTTCTCCATTATGCAGAGCACCTGCTCCCTGTCCCTCCCCCACTCCTCCAGCTGTCTGTCTGTCTCATTTGTGTCAATTAAGAATTCAATACTGCTTGATTTAATTGAATGACTTTCCCTGTATAGAATCTCAACCACAGATAGGGCACCAACCATCACTCCCATTGCCCAGAAAAAAACTCTAAAAAGTCAAAGGTATGCCAAGATGCCTCAGAAAAGAGAAGGGTCCTTGCTGGCTTTGCCAATGAACAGGAGAAGGCAAGGAGGGCAAGACTGGGTTCCCTGGTGATACCCAGTTATGTAGTTGGTGGCCTACCAAGAGTCAGCACTGCATAAACCAAGATCATTTGGGTCTGGCTCAATATAGTTAAGGTTTTCCGAAGTGGTTCTTAAGCCTTAGAAACCAAAGAACCAACTGGAAGAAATAAACCTCTACACCACTTCCTAGTTTATAAAGTGCTTTCCCATCCTCAGAAGAATGACTTTGTCTTTCTGTTCATTCAATCATTGAACAAAAGGGCTGTGTTCTTTAGTCACCTGCCGCTACTCATTGAGCACCTATTACGTGCCAGGCAGTGTTCTAGGAGTTGAAAACTGTGTTTTAAGAACAGAAAATAGAATAAAGTTCCTGTCCTCATGGAACTTACATTCTAAAGGTGGGGAGGGCAAACGATAAACAAGTAAGTAAACACATAGTGTACCAAATGGTAAGAAGGGTTATGGAGAATCAGAGAGCAGTGTGAAGGGAGATGAGGATTATGGTCTGGGCAATTTTTTAGCTTAGAAAGGGTGGTCAGAAAGGACTCCCTGAGCTGAGACATAAAAGAAGGGAGGGAGCAAGCCATACAAATATGAGGGGGAGGAGCATTCCAGGCGAAGGATATAGCAAATGCAAAGGCCCTGAGACAGGAGTTTCCTTGTTGAAGGAGACCAGTGTCGCTGAATAGAGTGAACCAAGAGGGAGATGTAGGAGATAGGTCAGGGATGTGGGAGTGCAGAGGGTGGAACTTGTAAGGCCTTGTAAGTCTTCGTAGACTTTTATTCTGAGTGAGATGGAAAGGCGCTGGAGGAATGACTTGTGTTTTACGATGTCATTTGTTTTAAAAGGTTGATTCTTGCTGTTGTGTAGAAAACAGAAGACAAGACTGTAAGGGTAGAAGCAGGGAGAACAGTTAGGAGGCAATCACAGGAATCTAGGCAAGAAACAACGGTGACTTAGGTCTGAGTGGCAGCAGTGGAGGTGGTGACAAGTAGTTAGATTTTGGAGGTAAAGGTGCCAGAATTTGCTGATAGGCATGATATGCGGGTGCGGGGGGTATGTGAGAAATAGAGAGGAGTCAAGGATATTGTGGATGTTTGGGCCTGAGCAACTTTTAGACAGTCTAGTAGAATGAACAGGGGCCTTGAATCAGAGGTAAGACTAAATCTCAAGTCCATGGTTTCCGGGTTGTGTAACCTTGGGCAAGTCACTGAACCTCTCTGAACATCAGTTTCTTCATCAGTAAGAAAGTGATAATGATGACAGTAACACCTCTCTCACAGATCTATGCTGAGAATTGAATGGAATTTGAAAATGCTTAGAAGAGTACCTGGCACAGAAATACTCAGTAAATGTCAGTTAAATCTGGGAGCAAATAATGCCTTTTGAAATACTATGGATCTGGGCTCTTTTCAATTCTTTCTTCATTAACTTATCATCCTCTAATGGCTTCCCACTGTATTTTAGAATAAAATCCAAACTCCTTCCAAATCCAAGAGGACCCTGCATGGTCTGGCCTCACCCACCTGTCCAACCCACCAGCCATGGAGACCTTCTCTGTCTGGCTGCTAATAGAACTTGACAACTTTCCAGTTTCAGAACTATCACACACTTTCCTCTCTGCCTGGAATGACCCTCACCACAGTGGGTGGTGCCTTCTCATCCTGCAAGAAACTTTACTTCCTCAGAGTGGCCTTTCCTAGCCATCAATCTTAAAATTGGTTCACCATTATTCTTTCTTTCAGAGTTTGTTCTTTTCGTTCAGAAAAGTTAATCAGAATTTATAATTCTGTTTACTCATTTATTGTCTGTCTCTTCCACTAGACTGTAAGTTCCATCCAGGCAGGGATGACCATGTGTATGCTCAATGCCTGGCACAATATTCAATAAATATTTGTTGAAAGGTTGAGTGACATATAAGGCTCTATTGGTATTCCACTGCTGTTCTTTTTCTTTTTTTAAAATTTCATTTTCTCTTCATTTTTCACAGTTCTGTATTGCATTTCACTGCTGAGAGGAAATACCTCTCTGTTGAATCAGAAAAGTCCTTGGCTCTTCTTTTGTGTACACTATGCTGGGCTTAATGTCTACGTACAGTACTAACATTGATTTCTTCTACTTTTTTATGTTGACTTCTCAAGGCTGTTCTTGTCTTTACAGGCAGGTAACAAAAGAATAGGACCTAAGTTTCAGATTATCTAAGAATTCTTGCTCTTATCCACCCAAAGTATTTGTGTAGGCAAAGGCAGTGGGACGGCATTCCAAAACAGGAAAAAACTGTCAGCAAAGGTGTGCAGCGTGGTGTGTGTGGGATAATTAGGAAACACGCATCGTTTTTGATGGTTGGGGCAGGAGTGTCAAAGATCAGGCTGGCTACATAAGGTCTAATGAGTTGGAAATACTCCCTCCTCCTCTATGTTTTGAAAGAGTTTTTATAAGATTGGTGTTACTTCTACCTTAAATGTTTGATAGAATTTACCAGTGAAACCATCTGGGCCTAGAGCTTTCTTTAGGGAAGATTTTTTGATAAAAAATTCCAATTTATTTAACAAATACACGGAAATTCAGATTTTCCATTTCATCTTGTGTCAGTTTTAGTAAGTTGTATTAGATAAGGTCTTGAATGCTGGACTGACTCATATTTTCTTGAAATGAACTACATTTTGAAGTCATTAAAGGTTTTTATGCAAAAGAGCGACAGTACTGCAGGAAGGTTAATCTGAAGAATGTACAATGAAGGTTTGGGAAAGAGGTTAGGGAAAGGGGAGAAACAGAGGTAGGAGAACCAGATAGCAGGCTTTTACAAAAATGTGAGGAATAAGTGACAAGAGCCCTGACCAGAGTGGTGTTGGAAATGAGGAAAAAGAACCAAGTTCCAGAAATACAACCACTTCTTTATCTATGTCTCCTTTTGCCTGAACTAGGTATTGATAATTTTTAGTACTTAATGGAACACTGTGCTGCTTCTCAGCATCTACTCTGCCTAAGGTGGAAAACATTCCTTGTACCAGAGCCCAGTGGTAGAAAAGTATAATATATATAATATATCTGTCCTTTTGGTTTTAAGTTTAACTTCACAACTAGCTTTTCCAATATACTGTTGATAGTTCTCTTTTTTATATGACAGATACGGTTTCACAGGGCTTCTAGAGGTTGCCTAAATTCTGTCAGTAAACACTGTGGTGTAGCTGTTTTCCTATTTTGGGAACTGAAATGGTAACTATGATAGAGGGAAGAAACATGGGTTTTAGAGTCAAAAGACCTGAGTTTTTTATTTTGTTTGAGGAAGACTAGCCCTGAGCTAACAGTTAACATCTGCTGCCAATTCTCCTCTTCAGATAATTTTTTTTCTTTTTGTTTTGAGGAAGATCAGCCCTGAGCTGACACCCATGCTCATCTTCCTCTACTTTATATATGGGACGCCTGCCACAGGGTGGCTTGATAAGCAGTGTGTAAGTCTGCGCCCAGGATCAGAACCAGCAAATCCCAGGCCACCAAAGTGGAAGGTGCAAACTTAACCACTGCACCACCAGGCCAGCCCCAAAAGACCTGAGTTTTAGTACTGGCTCAACCGCTTATTAGCTCTGTTACCTAAGGCAAGGCACTTAATCTCTGTGAGCCTTAGCGTTCTTATGTGTAAACTAAGACTACCAGTCTTGCATATTTCACAATTTGTTCTGAGAGCCAAATGAAGGAAACTTTATTTCATTTTTTAAAAATAAATAACTCATTTACAATCCAATGTCTAATTATTTCTGTGAATATGTTATTAGTTAAAGTAATTAATTAACATAAATGAAAACCAGCTGAAAATTGAAAGAAACTTTGTTTGTTGGGTGGACTTCCGTACCTCAAGTGATTATGATAGTACCATTTGGCTTTCAGGAAAAAAAACCAAAATTCACTTTTTGAAATGAAATTTTCAACACTGCCTTAGAAGACTTCATAATTTTGAGGACTGAGTAGCTTGCAAAGGGGAAATTGTGCATTTAGCAAAGGCCCTAGAGTTAGGTTAGAATTTGTAAGTCCTAATTCTTAATCTATGATCCAAGAGGTATAAAACCAGTTATCAGGAATTCTCTTTTCCCAGATAGCTACATGGCATATTTCCTCACCTCTTTCAGGTCTTACTTCAGTGACACCTCCTCATTGAGAGCGTCCCTGCCCATTCAGTTTAACTTTGTTGTTGTTGTTGTTGTTGTGAGGAAGAGCGGCCCTGAGCTAACATCTGTGCCAGTCTTTCTCTATTTTGTATATGGGACACCACCACAGCATGGCTTTCACGAGTGGTGTGTAGGTCCACACCCAGGATCCCAACCCTTGAACCCTGGGCCGCCGAGGCAGAGTGGGTGAACTTAACCACTACGCCACCGGGCAGGCCCCCCGTTTAAAATTTAAACCTTCACCCAACACTCTTCATTTTCATTTTCTGCTTATTTTTTCTCCACAGCATTTAACATATTATATAATTACTTGTTTTATCTTGCCCTTTCACCGCCCCTGTCTCCCACCATAAAGTAGACTTCATGAATTCTATCTGTTCATTGTTGTATCTCTAGAAATAGGACAGTACTGGGACATAATACACACTTGATAAATATTTGTGGAACAAATAAAAGAACACTTCATTAGTTTTCTCTTTGAATTTAATAGTGTAAGACTATGGAAAATCAATAATATGGCATTTCAACAAAACAGTGGTGGGACTCTGTGACCCAGATGCTTCTTTTAATACCAGCCACAGCAAACCAACATGCCCACATTTAAACTGAAAAAGTCTCACTCTCTCAGCTCTGGGAACAATGACCGGAAACTTTTATGGTCACTGGTTACTTTATTGGGGATGGTAGAGTACAGGAAGAAGCACAGGGCTACCCAGGGGGTCATCTTCTAAGAGAACCCTCTCCCAAATCTTGGCCTCTCACAGTCTGCCGATTGAGTAAGGTTGGGAGTCGTTAAAATAAGCGTCTCCTCTCACTTCCAGAGGATTCCCTCTGAAACACAAGTACCCCAGGAGGGGATCACAACTTAATCCTTCATCATTTAACACTTGAGTTGGATTTAGGATATGGAATGAGGACTGGGCAGGAAGACTCATTTTACCAATTTTACAGTTGTGCCTGGGGCAGAATCTGACCATCTTTTTACACATGCCAAAGTCCCCTTGCCCCTAAATATCACTCCACAAATACTATGGATTGCAAATGATTGAAGAGGATGGGAAATGAATCTGTGTTTCTAATCAGCTACAATTCCATCAATTCTATCAACTCCATCTCTGTAATTCTAATTACAAAGAGATCATAATGTGGAAAGGAGACCTGGATTTCAAATACACCAAACTTGTGCCACAGAAGGTAAGCTAGGCTATCTGCCTCCCACTTTGTGCCCTGAAGTGTAGAGCTGGAAGTGGAAGGGCCCACTGATTAGGTCACCATGTGATATAAATAAGTACATATATTGTAGTCTATTCCCAACTGTTCATACTCAAGTTGAGTGACTCATGCTGCATGCTGTGAGCAGTGATTCTCCAACTCCTATCAGGGGACTAGTTACACCTAGAACACTTAGAAAAATACAGATTCCTGAGTCTCATCTTAGACCTAACAAGAGAGAATCTCAGGGTGGATGCAACCTGATAATCCCTGGGTTCTTTTCCTTTCCTTTTTTGCGGGGGAAGATTTGCCCTTAGCTAACATCTGTTGTCAACCTTCCTCTTTTTTTTTTCCCCTCCCCAAAGCCCCACTGCATGATTGTATATCCTAGTTGTAAGTTCCTCTAGTTCTTCTACATGAGTCACCACCACAGATGGGTGATGTGGTTCTGAGACCAGGAAGCGAACCTGGGCCACCAAAGTGGCAAGAGCGTCAAACTTTAACCACTAACTCATCAGGGCTGGCCCAATAATCTGTGTTTTTAAACAAGCACCTGATCATTATCATGAATGGCCAGGTTGAGGGACTCCTGTGAGGGATACCAGTGAAGTATATCATATGGACTCTGACTTTAGGAACTTTATGGTTATTTGGAAAGTCAAATAAATAACTGAGATAAGAAATAATTGACCATGGTTTCATCACAGTGGTCAACATGTGGTACATTATATAAATGTCACCAATGTGAAGGCAGAAGGGGAGAAGTCATTGGTAGGGAAGATTGGAGGAAATAAGATCTTAGTGGGCCTTGAGGTTCAGATAGGATTTGAATAAAGGAGAGAGGAACATGTGGGGGAAAATTAGCAGAGAAATGAACAAAGGTTCAGAGGCAGGAACATAGCAGCATGTTCTCAGAACACTGAGTCTAGCCAAATTAGAATATATACTTTGACAAAGAATTAGAAAAAGGGATTGATAGGGAGGGTTGGGCCAGATTATAGAAGGTCTTGGAAGTCAGGTAGAAGAGTTTAACCTGCCTGAAGTGGGAAAATAGGGAGCAAAATTAAACCATCAACTGAGTAACATTCTCTCTGAATGGCAAAAAAGGTATGGGTTCCAGTGCACACTTGAGGGTTAAGCATACCCCCTCCTCCTCTTAATTCTGAGATTCTCTCCAGCAAGAGAAAGCTATTAGAGGGACCTGTGGGAAGAACCTGTGTGTATCTCCTCACCCAACTCTCTAACACTAATCTTTTCAATCTCTGATACAAATTCCCTTTGCCTCTTCCTTTTGAAATCAGCAGAAAAGTTTGCAGGGAACCTGAAAGCTGCTTCACAATTTAGAGCAATGCTAACTTTTTTTTTTTTAAAGATTTTATTTTTCCTTTTTCTCCCCAAAGCCCCCCGGTACATAGTTGTATATATATATTTTTTAGCTGTGGGTCCTTCCAGTTGTGGCATGTGGGGCACCGCCTCAGCATAGCCCGGTGAGCAGTGCCATGTCCACACCCAGGATTCAAACCAGCGAAACCCTGGGCTGCCGAAGCGGAGTGCACGAACTTAACCACTTGGCCACAGGGCTGGCCCCTGCTAACTTCTAATGCTAGAAACCCATCTGGATCTGTCTGTAACCCTAACGTAGTTTTCTAAATCCTGAACACATATCGGTCTGGAAATTCCCCATAACTGAGAAAGCAGTTTACTTACATTGAGTATCAATGTATTGCTCCCAATTCTCCTGGTAAAAGGACTTGTGAACTGTGATCCTATAGAAAACCATTTTGAGGATAGAAGGACAGAGAGGTATGGTATATACCTAAGTAGGTAGGCTTTCTCCCTTTCTTTTCTATTTCTTTGCTCACTACTGAACAAGAAGTTTCAGAAACCAATGCTCGAGCCAGAAAGCCAAGCTCCTGGGTGATTGAGGGTTTTCTGGTTTCAAATTAAACAGAAAACTAAATTAGCAAATTAATTGTTGGATGTGTTTTCCTGGGCCCTTCATCAGCGGCTGCAGGACTAGTAGCCAATCAAAGAAGCCTTGGCTGCCCTGGAGAGGGGGCAGGGTTCAGAATCCGGTTCTGCTAGCTACCAAGTGTCAGACATGTTAATTTTAAATTACTTTTGTACAGCTTGGTGTCAAAATGATTAAAGCATGAAGAGAAAAACAGAACCAAAGGAGAGAGAAGGGAAGTCATTTACCTTGCATTTGGAGTAAGAACACCTGCCATTCCATTTCAGCTGGCTTTCTCCTATAAGTTATGGGAATGCTAAGCTTCAGGCCCTTTAGTAACCAACTAAGAAGGGAGGTTGTGTGGCGGTCATGGCTCTCTATTCCCTTTGTATAACGGCACTATCTCTACAAGGCAGAATCTATATCACAAACACTATTATGGCCACACTTTCTGCCCCCTATTCCCTAATAAAACTTTATTCTGATAATACATTAGGCACTATGTGTCAGGCACTGTCCTAAGTATATTTTATATGTGATAAATATATCATATAATCCTCATAACAATGCTATGAGATGGGTGTTATTATTTCCATTCCACAGATGAGAAAACTGAGGCTTGGAGAAGTAAAGTCATTTGCTCTAGTCATTCAGGTAGCAGAGGCAGAGCTGGGATTCTAGTCCCAGGTTTGTCCTACTCCACAGCCATACTGCCTCCTCTCCATTTTCCCTTTCGGGTTGGAGGAACCAAGCAAGAATTTAAGTAAGTCTAATTGCTAAGACAACTTCATTGGCCCTTTTAAAAGTCATGTATTGGGGCCAGCCCCATGGCATAGTGATTAAGTTTGGCGCACTCCACTTTGGCAGCCCAGGTTTGCAGGTTCAGATCCCAGGCGCGGACCTATACCACTCATCAGCCATACTGTGGTGGCATCCCACATATAAAGTGGAGGAAGACTGGCACAGATTTTAGCTCAGGGCTAATCTTCCTCAGGAAAAAAAAATTTTTGATTTATATACATATCTGGCTTGTAAATAAAATTGTGGGGGAAAAAAGTCATGTACGCTTTCTTTTTGTTTGAAGATGCTGCTGAGGTCAGCCTTATTCTCTGATAGATGGCAAAGTTTTTACAGAACTAGTTTCCCGAGGTGAGCAGGTAACCAGCTCACTGGTTGGTTTATCTTTGCTTTGTACTCAGCTCTACCCAGTTGTTCCATGGGCTTAATGACACCTTTTGCTCAAGATTAGCCATCTCATCTGAATCTTCTATGTGAAATGTAAGGGTGACTTCAGCTGCTCTTCCTTTTTAACAGTCAACACAAAGCTGTGCTGCTTGAGTTCTCCGGGTCTGCCAGATTTTATTTTTATTTTCTCCACCCTTCCTACAGTCACCCCACATTATCTTACCATGTTGTTTGCCTCTGGAATTGCAGTGTGGTGCCACAATTCAATTTTAAGATCCTGGTGGTGTAGAATTCACAGCATTGCTCCTTGGATGCTACTAAATAAGTTTTATTTGCACCAGGATATCCTAAAGGCACCAAGAGATACTCAAGCCACCGTTCAGGATTATATTGATAATGCCAAAAAAGTGATCTATAAACACAAGACTTAAATAATTGCCCAGTGATGAATGTAGAAATACTGAATCTTAGAACGTCAGGGATGTTATTATCAGCTTACTCTTAGTGAGTGCCACCAGTTATCACTACGTGCTAAGTGGTTTTCAACCTAGCGAGGAAGGTTACACAGTTTTCCCCCTTTTTACAGGGTCCAAGTGAATGGCACAGCAAGGATGAAAGGCACCTTAAACATTAGGCAGTCTAGCCACCATATGCATTTTGAAAGCTTCTAGTGATGGATGTGGAGCTTGTCACATTCTAAAACAGTCTATTTCATATTTTAACTCATATTTACATGACTTCCTCTATATTCTGAGCTAAAATGTCTGTCTCTGAAGTTCCTAACCATCAGTTCTAGAGTCTTGGAGCTCCCAGGATAAGTCCAATTCCCTTTTTTACACAATAATCCTTCAGGTATTTCAACATGGCTCTTTGATCGCTCATGAATTCTTCAACTCTCCCTCATAAGCCAGCATTTCAAGCCTCCTCACCATCTTGGTTGGTTACTCTTTATTATATCCCTCTAAAAGTGAACATGCTACTTAGATGTGGTCTAATACGGAATAAAGTGGAGCTTTTTCTCTACTTGTTCCAGATGTTCTATTTCTATCAAGCCAGACTAAAATTGTACTTAATTTATCTGAAGCCCCATATGGGGGAAAAAAACATCCTACCACCTCCCCTTGCCATGTGCTTGGTTTTCAGGTTTATGTTTCTTATCTAGTTCTGTCATAACATGCCCATACATTTCTGCATGACCTTGATGCTCATTCTTTGCAGTGTATTACTGATCTCTCCACGTGCACATATGTTACATTTATTTTCTCTCGGCTTCCATCACCTTATCTCTTCTCACTTCACCCCCTGGTTTCTACCTAGCTTAACATCACAGAATCCAAACTGCTTTCTAACCATCTTGCTTCTTTATAATGTGAGGTAGGCAAATTCTGAGTCTGGAGAGGTTGGACATGTCTGTCCTGGTTAGCATTTACAATGCATATGCTGACAGTTTGAGGCTGGCTTCCAAGAGAGTAATCCAATTTGGGAATGCTTTTCCTAAGCACATCTCAACAAATTTCACTTTACTGGAGTTCCAGAGGAAAAAACATGGCCCAGGACTTGGTCATATAGGGGACACCCTGAATGCAAAAAGTGGTGAATTAATGGTCATTCTTCTATGGACACTTAAGCTGATAACCAGCTTGGATGATGAGAAGCATCATGGAAACAGCTTGGGTTCAAACCCTAGCTCTGTAGGTTGCAGCCTGGGTGATCTTGTGCCAGTTACTTAACTTCTCTGTCTCAATTTCCTCATCTGTAAAATAGTGGCAACAACTGTACCCACTTCTTTGGCCTGTTGTGAGGAGTTAACTCATACAAAGAAGACATAAGAGTGCCTGGTTCACACATAGTAAAGGTCAGATATTATTATTCCTGCATGTTGGAAGACAATTTAAAGATAGGACAAAAAAGAGATTATTTCTCCCAGGCACTTAGGTTTTCTGCCTGCATCTTTACTTTACAAGCCTTAATTCATTGAGCCTTGGTGTTGAGGTTTGGCTTTATAAGGAAGCAGACTTTCATAAGGAGGCTCAAGAGTCATTTGTGAATGAATGCCCCTCAATCTGGGCCTGGTGAGAAGCAGGGTAGAATTGTTATTTAAGAGGCAGAGTAAAGGACTGAAGAATTAAAATCTATCAGGGATGAGATCCAGCTGATCTCTTCCTTTTCCTCCTATTGGGAAAAAAAAAATTTCAAAAATGAGTAAATGTGACTCCTAGTGAGGGCTGTGGAGCTACGGATCTCACCCAAAGGATTAAGTGGTCTATAATGACCAATCTTTTGTGCTTTTAAAATCTCTGGATTTAAAAATTGAAAACAGGACTTTCTCCCCCCACTCCCCTCAAAAACACCCCAGTTTTTTAGTCTTGATCATTCAGTAACAGTTTAGTACAGAATTCTATAAAATGTCAAAGGTTCCACAGAAACTTATGTTTGATTACATGGTATGGTCCACAGCTCAGACTCTACACTAACAGAAGAAATTAGTTTAGGTTGTGTCAAATCATGTTAAAATACAACACTAAATAAATGCAAAGAGCCCAGAACAAAGAAAGTGATTAAGCTGGTTTAACTGCATTCAACCCACTATGCTAAATCGCAGTAGGGGGCTCGAACTAAACAACAAATTTGGTTTCTTGGCCTAAATCCTCTTCTGCAAAGAAGAAATTCTTCTTGTGAGTAATTCTGATAAATTTGTTTTCATCTTATTCACTTCTTAGACCCTAGGGAAGCTGGGGTGAAAATAACCTATCTGATTGGGTTGCATTTTAGGAAGAGATGGACTGTGAAGAAGGAAGAGGGCTGGCGATTGGTTAGACAACTAAACCGGAGTTGGATGAACTGAGGCACGGGAGGTGTGGTGATTATTCAGTCCCAGAGAAAGGCCAGCTAGTGACACCGGGGATGAGGATTTTATCCGGCAGTGAATCAAATAAAGCTGCGAGAGAGATAATAAGGCGTAATTATAGCAGTGCTGTTAGTGCCTGTTTATGGGGTCTGGCAGCAATTTGGTTGAACACCCCTCATTTTGAGAAATTTGTAATTTGGCAGTAAGAATTCTTGCCTTAAAATTTGGCACAAACCCTCACAGTTTAATATTGCAAAATCTGGGAAATGTTGAAATGTGGCTGCTATTCTAATTGAACTTTTTCAGGCTCTTTCGAGTTGGTTTTTTTCCTGTTGGATTCAGAAACAAACGCCTCTCTGAAAAAGTTCACGAAGGTTTTTTAAACCACAAACGCAAGCTTACATGCAGACGTACTGCTGTAATAAAGTCATGACTTAAATCTTTGTGTGCATACGGGAGGAGGAAAAAGCTCTACCTTGAAAAACCCGAGTTCCTTCTGTTGGTAGCCCTTTAAAAATTCCCCACAATCAGTATTTTAATTTCCTTTGAGTCAGAGCGGTGCAACGTGGTGTTGCTCTTGGTTTTATCAAGCGACTGCTTCCCCCAAGATTATTCCCCGTTGTTTTAAAGTAGAAGGGAGGTCACCGGGCTGGAGTGAAATGGGGCCAACTCTGGCTGGGACCAAGTTGGACCAACGAGCTTCTCTAAAGTAACTAGAAGTTTTCTGACAGGAAACCGGTCAGTTCTTACAAGTGTCGGCTCCGGTTCCCACGGCCCCAGCGGCTGCGGCGCCCCCGACGCCCCTCTCCGGGCCGGGCAGGGGCGCGGGGTGCTGTGGGCGGCAGGGGGCAGCAGCGGGAGCCCGTTGTTCTCCGGGCGGGGGGTGGGGCGGGAAGCCGCCCCCCCACCCCCGTTTCCGCGCCCCGCTCTCTCCCCTCCCCCTCTCGCGCCTTCCCTCCCCTCCCCGCGGGAAGGAGGGCGGGGGCGCAGAGCCCTCCCCCGGGACTGGGGGCGTGTGCGTCCCCTCCGCTCCCCTCCCCCGGCCGGGCTCTCCTGGCTCCCCGAGGCGGGAGTTTCCAGGAAGAGCTCAGAGCGCGGCCGCACCACCGTGCGCACGGAGACATCAAGTAGTCCCTCAGAGCGCCCTTGTTAGAGGGGAATTCTAGCTGCCAGGGGCTGTCGGAGTTAGAACCCCGAAAAGACAGGGAGTGGCGGCCTGGCCTGAAGAGATCAGGGAAAGACGTTCGAACTCCCACTTTCCATTCCTGGAGAAAGCTGTGTGGGGGAGGCGGAACGAGTTCCGGCGGAGGGCTCGGGCGCGCCCGGTGGAGTGAAGCGCCGTGCGGTCGAGGCGCTCACAGAGTTAAAGTGGGCGGGAAAACCCGGAGCGGACTCTCCCTGACACGCCCAGGACCTCCCGCCCCATTCTTCGTGAGGGAGGGAAACGAAAGAGCAAGGGGGAGAATCGTGTTCCTTTCCCCTCCTTCCTAAATCCCCACTGAAGAAACAAGTGGCGACCCGCCACCTCGAGGGACGCGCGGCCGGATTCTCGGGTCCAAGCGGGGAGGAGAAGGGCCGCGTAGCTCCTCCTCCTCTAACGTCCGCACCGTCGGCGCGGGGCGCGCGGTCAGAAGCTCAGGCCTGCGAGCTGGAGGACCTGGGCGCGCGCATGCGTGCGGTGGGCGCTCTTCCCGCCCCTTTCCTGAGCGCGTTCGCTTTCCCCCCACCCCCCACGTTCTTCAGCCGCCAGCTCAGAGCCGCCTCCGCGCCCAGCCCTGTCTTTTCGGAGGAGGTGGCCCGTCCTGCCCGTCCACTGACTAACCCCTTTACCCCAGCTTCGCCCCGCCTCCCCTGAGCTTCGGTACAAACTCCGCAGCTGGGGCTCGGCTTTCACATTCCCTCCTCCGCCCTCCATCTCCCCTCCCAGCCCTAAAGCACTTCCTGCAAACTGCTGTGTTCTCGCTCCTTTCAGCGCCGCTGCCTCCTTGCCCTAACTGGACGGTTGCTTTCACGTTGGCGGGGCGGCGGTTTACAATCCCGTATTCGTCCCTCCGAGAAGTCATCGTCTGCTCCATTTTACAGATGGGGAAGTTAAGGTTCGGAGTTCTGACAGGCTGGACTCTAAAGGCTTCTCGAGTTGTTCCCTAAATCAAACGCTAACTGACCCTGGAAAGATTAACCCTCGACTTCCTCCAATTTAAGCAACCTTGGAAAGCCAGTCTCTAAATCTTTCTCCTGGGACCCTCAATGCTTCAGGCCAAAACAAACCACACCAGCCCAGTTAGCAAAAGCCGAAGAAACAATTTACCCCAAGCAACTACGTAGAAATTACTAGGTTAGAAGAAGGGCCAATTCCAGATCTTAGCAGGCACAGAGGCCTTTGGGGGTGAAGCAGGTTATTTGTTCAATGTGAAGTCGTCTTTTAACAGGATGTGTAATGTTTTCTCTTAGATTTTCTAATTCTTTTACTCTCTTCCCCGTTCGAGATCATTCTTTCGATTTTGAAAACATTTTGATGGAATTTGTCTCCTCAGTGAAAAAAACCCCTACCATTTAATTTTAAAAGATAGCTTTCCCTTTTTGTTAATATGGTTATTATTATCCTGAATCCTCCCCCCCAATCCCCAAAGTCAGTTCTTCTCTGGGCTTCAGCTATGATTAAAGTCACCTCGCTCATCTGAGATGCTTGCAAGAGATGTCATAGAGAATCTTGAAGCACTGTCTCTGTAAACTTTTTGTGTACCACAAACTTTAACGATACAACTGGGAATTAAAGGAAACAAGAGACTTGTGTAACTTAATGTATAACTAGAGATTCATTATTTCAAATCAAAATGTTTTGAGAGTCTCATTTCAAGC
This sequence comes from Equus quagga, assembly GCF_021613505.1. Classification (NCBI taxonomy): domain Eukaryota; kingdom Metazoa; phylum Chordata; class Mammalia; order Perissodactyla; family Equidae; genus Equus; species Equus quagga. The sequence continues at coordinate 28,972,017 of NC_060271.1, read as the reverse complement.
ACTATAAATATGGATCTGTTTTGTTTTGTTTCAAATGACAGTTTTATCATGATTTTCCTCTATTGCAAGTATTTCTTATTTAATTTTTGTGAGGAAGGCTAGCCCTGAGCTAACATCTGTTGCCAATCTTCCTCTTTTTTTTTCCCTCCCCAAAGCCCCAGTACATAGTTGTATATCCTAGTTGCAAGTCATTCTAGTTCTTCTATGTGGGATGCCGCCACAGCATAGCCTGATGAGTGGTGTGTAGGTCCATGCCCAGGATCCGAACTGGTGAACCCCTGGCTGCTGAAGCTGAGCTTGCGAACTTAACCACTTGACCGTGTGGCTGGCCCTCTAAATTATTTATTGGACTGATGTTTTCTAAGCATAACAGTGGTCTGAAGAACCTGTCCAGATTTATTACAGGACAGTTTTTTGTTAAGTAGACTCAAAATGTTGCATACTAATACTTTCTGAACATTTATTCAGTAAATTAATGCTTTCTATGTACATAGCACTGTGTTAGGTCTTTTGTGGGATATAAAATTGAACAAGACAGGGCTGTTCTTAAGAAGCAATCTAGTAGTGGAAATAAAACTCTTCACCATGGTCTCAAGTCAGTAAGAATTCATTGTTATTTCTAGATTACTTCATTTTTAAAAATCACTTAAGTTATATATCAATTTGAGGCTTCCAAAATGTTTTTCCCCCTTGTTGGTGTGCAGTTCTCAGGTTCTGAACATGTAGATCAAGAGATGGGAGCAATGATTAGCTAAGAAATATCTAAACAGAAAGGAGCAGGAGTGGGTAGTGGTTTAATGGGAATATGAATGATGCAGTCCAATATTGACAAATAAGATTGCAGGAATGGCAGGAAAGAGAAACTTTAATGTAAGGATTGAATTTTTTAATTTTTCACATTTTAAATACTAAAGAAAGATGAGAAAGCCTTAGGAATCATGTACTGTTTAGCTTTGCATGAGTGTTCTCAAACATAGCTTTTATTTCAGGAAGGATGAAATAGTCTTGCTTTTAAGTACTTGCCTACATACATAGATTTGGTGAGGAGTTTTAAGGAAAATCAGCGGTAGAGAAGTAAAATCTGGCTTGCAGTGGAATTCAAACTGTCTAAAGTAGGAGGAGAGCAGAATCTTTTGATTTAGTTTAGACAGACCCATAACTCTTACCCACCCACCCCAAAAGAATATCACTTACAATCAAGAACATGTAACTTAAATCTAAATATGTTTTGACCAGTTTAGAAAGCATTGCATTTGACCTTTATTATTCAAATTTACCTAAGGTGATTTTTTTTTTTTTGAGGAAGATTAGCTGTGAGCTAACTACTGCCAATCCTCCTCTTTTTGCTGAGGAAGACTGGCCCTGAGCTAACATCCATGCCCATCTTCCTCTACTTTATACGTGGGACACCTACCACAGGATGGCTTTTGCCAAGCGGTGTCATGTCCACACCCGGGATCCAAACCAGCAAACCCCGGGCCACCAAGAAGCGGAACGTGTGAACTTAACCGCTGTGCCACCTGGCTGGTCCTAAAGTGATTTTTATAAGCTTTAGTTTGATTCAGCTGCTCTCAGTGTTTCTGCTGGGCTCCTGCTTTGGCTTCCAGAGTTCATTGCAACTTCAACCTTGCTGTTACATCCTGGTCTGCAAACTGATGCCTTTCACGGGGTTGGCGCTATAGGATAATGTAACTAGGTTTTCAGCTCAATCCTATTTTATTTCTAACATTTAAATTCAGAAGTTAAATTGTAAGAACCCCAAGAACATTGTCTTTCTTAAGTAAAATGAGAAAATTACATGTGAAAATGTATTGCTTTTTATTAAATCTATGGATAATTTTCAGAACTGTTGTATGTGACTGTATTGATATTCATAACCTGCAACAGTATAGCCCCATAGACATTAGAGTCAAGCTGCTGTGGTTTATTATCTCTGAACTGGGAGAAGAATGGCACTATCTGATTTTTTAAGGGGAAATCACATTGCAGGCTAAAATTTATAGAAAATGTGACACAAGTCATCAGCTTTATCATAATGGAATTCAGGCCTTGTTTTTTCCTTTATTGTCAAACTCTATGTCATATAGCAGAGAAAGATCTTTATTGTTGGTCTGGCATCCAGGCTGCAACTCATAAGGCTTCCATTTCTTCAGTCATTTTAGAAGTCACGGTTTGAATATATGCCCTTTAAGTCTTTTCATCACCAAGCCTTCTAAAGGTGGCTTTTCTGGCCACTGTCTCTGACTCCATTCTTTGTGGGATCCTGATAAGTCACTCCTCTTGTTTGGGTTTGAGCTTCTCTACCTTGAGTCTTGCTGGACCCTTAACCAACTCCAGGCCATTGTTTAGGGTGCTACTTCTTTGCCTTAGTGCTGCAGGATCCTGGACTCTTAAAGTAATTTCTTCTTTTACTCAAATCTGTGTCCTGTCGAGCCTTATTTAATTTTTATGCATTGATAAGAGAACTTTTACATTGGGGGATTGAAATTTTGGGCTGAAAAATAATGTGATGTTGGGGCTGGCCCCGTGGCTGAGTGGTTAAGTTCGCGCGCTCCGCTGCAGGCGGCCCAGTGTTTCGTTAGTTCGAATCCTGGGCGCGGACATGGCACTGCTCATCAGACCACGCTGAGGCAGCGTCCCACATGCCACAACTAGAAGAACCCACAACGAAGAATACACAACTATGTACCGGGGGGCTTTGGGGAGAAAAAGGAAAAAATAAAATCTTTAAAAAAAATAATAATAATAATGTGATGTTCAGGCAGGGTCTTAAAGAGATAAGGGGCATAAAGAGACTACATCAGGGATTCTTAACCTGGCATCCAGGATAGAATTTATTGGATCCGTGAATGTAGATGGGGGAAAATTACATCTTTATGTTCACTAATTTGTAATTGAAATTTAGTATTTCCTTTTATTATAAATGTTGGTAACAAAACCACAGCAGTATTAGCAGTATTGTACTTGTGACTGTCACTGATAGAAATCACAGATAATTTCATACCACATTGTAGTTGTAGACACGTTGATATAGTGTGCACTCATTACTACTAGCTCTTGTTATTTAATGTGTTAATAAAGAAACACATTTGTTACTGTATCATAAATTTTTAATATTTTGATAACTATTTTGGTATAGTAGGTTTCCTTTGTAAAGCTATGTAATATCCTCTGTAATTATTTTATGCATTTAAAAACGTTATTCTGAGAAGAAGTCTGTAGGCTTTCCCACACTGCTAAAGGGGTCCGTGGTACAACAAAAGATTAAGAACCGCTGCTTTAATCTAAATAAATACTATTAGTAATGAGTTTAAACCATTGAATAAAATAAGAATCCACACTGATATAAATAAGTAAATGAATCATTACATAAAGATAGGAAAAGTGAAAGCTTTTCCTTTTAGTAGGATGACAACCAATATAAATGAAATGATGGAGTAAAACACTCATTCATGGATGCTAAAACTAGTGGGTGAAAGTTTGATGAGGAGCAGGATATTTACATGGCAAAGTGTCTCTCCATAAATTACTTAATTGTTACAAAGGGAAAATAGTGGAGGAACCTCACTAACACTGCTTTAACCAAGTCATCAAATATTGGGACAAACTGACTTTATGTACCTTTCAATAAGAGTCACTGAGGACACAACATTACTTCGGTGGTAATCCTGCCAAAGATGCACAAACTGAATCTAATTATGAGGAAATGTCAGACAAACCCAAATTGAGGGCCATTTTACAAAATAACTGGTCTGTACTCTTCAAAAATGTCAAGGTCAGGAAACAAAAAGAAAGGCTGAGGAACTGGTCCAGATTAAAAGAGACATGACAACTAAATGTAGTGTGTGACCTTAGCTCTGATCCTGGACCAGGAAAAAAAATAGCCCTAAATAATGATTTTAAGACAATTGAAAAAATTTAATATGGAATATGAATTAGATAATGCTATTGTATCAATATTAAATGTCCTAATTTTTATATCTATACTGTGGTTACATAAGAGAATGGCCTTCTTAATAAATAGCACTCTGAAGTATTTAGGGGTAAAAGAGTATGATGTCTCTAAGTCTCAAATCGTTCATAAAAAATGCATATATTTACAAATCTATATTTAAGGAGAGAATAATAAAGCAAATGGAGCAAAATGTAAATAATTTTTGAATTTTGAAAAAGGACTTAGGGGAGTTCCTTCTACTATTCTTGAAATTTTTCTGTGAGTTTGAAATTATATTGCTTTAGATAATTTGTTCCACTCCCTCACTTTGAAGAAGTGAAAAATCATATTTTGGAAGGTGAAGACTTGCTCAAGGTACACAAGTTAGTGACAGAGTTAGGGCCAAAACTCAGATCTCCGGATGTCGGTCCTCTTTTTACAACACCAACTGAATCCTTTGGTGTTTGTGTTTGGATAGCAAAGGTTGAGCCACTCCTTTTTACTTCTCTTTTTAGTTTCTTGGTTCCTTAGAGCTAGTTCCTTCTACTAGAGAACCAGAGTAACATAACTAAATGCTTCTTTCAGTTCCTTCATGATTAGGCAAGGATCAGTTTGACGTTTTTGAGCTGTATAGCTGGGATATTCCTTTCCTCTTGTAGGTTCAACATCTTTCTTATGCCAATCTTTTTCTGTACATGGTTGGCTTGTTTTATATGGTATTAGTTGTACCCCCTCTCCTATAAAGTGATGGTATATTATTGTTTAAACCTCTTTCCATAGGTCACTCCATTTCAAGGTCTCCTCAATGTTATCTACTCTAAAGAAAATTGTATATTTTCATTTCCGTGATTCTATGACTCAGTTTCCTTAGTTTGTGGAAAATTAAGGCCTAACATACTGAAAAAAAAAGGGAATATAGCATCTCAGAATAATAGTCTTAAAAGAAGGAGATTAATCTAATCATAATAAGAGATGGTAGGGGCCATTTAATAGTTATGTTAGTTACTGAGTAATATCAGCTTTATCAAAAAATCAAGAAATCAATTCTATCATTTTCCTTGTAAATCAGCTAATTGTTATCATTGTGAGGCCTCCTTGTCTCCAAATGAGAAAATGGAAAAAAATATTAAGTTGAACCATATGAAATTGCCATTTTTGTAACAATTGAATATCAACTGTTTCATATGGCTCAACCTAATAGCAGTAAGCATGTTATTAGGCAGTGAGTATTTTCTCTTTTCTTACAGCTTTGGTAGAAAAATGGAGATAGTTCATGTGGGATCTGCTTTTGACTCTTCAACTTCTTAGTTTCTTCTCCGACCCTGACTGTTCCCCTGTCCTGACACTCTCTGTGAGGTTCTTGCTAGGTTTCAGATTCCTCCAAATTTCCATCTTGGCTTATATTAGCTTATGCCACCTGGGAGCCTTCCAGTGATTCATAGAAAGTTAGAGATGGAATATCAGAGGCAGTTTGTTCACTATCCTTATACTTCAGATGAGGAAACAGAGGCTAGGATCACAAAGCTGATTACTTCAGAGATGTGGCAAGAATGCAATATGCTGACTCCCAGCACAGGGGTCTTTCTATCTCAGCACGCGTCTTCTATCTGGACCTTATATTTTCTACAGCCCAATTGTATAGACTTGGGTCTCTCTCTCTCTTTCCTCCTCTTACCTTTCTTCTAGCTCTCAATTCTTGTCAGTCAGTCACCTGGATCTTCCTTATGTTCTTTTTTTATTTCTCTTTACTATTCAAGAGCAGCCTTAGCTTCTGCATTCTATCTTTCTCTTTTCATCTTTGCCTTTAGAAAAGGTGAAGAAATAATCGTATTCTCTGACTTTTACTTCCTGGGGTGATACCATAGGGGAGTAGCTGGGATAATTTTATTTTAAGATAATAAAAGATACCCTTGTATATTTGTATTTCGACTGTGTATTATTTTATACTTACAGAATATTTTGAAAATAATTTAAGGAAAAATAGTTGTTGATAATATCTGTCTTTACAATAAAAACTTCCATAGCCCAATGGAAATAATTGAAAGGAATCAGAGTATTTTTTTTTAATGAATGAGTGATCTTTTCTTAAGCCCTAAATAGTAGTCTTGAATTGCCTTTTGACTCTGCAGAAAATATACCGTATCTTTATTTCTAAAATATTGAATTGTTTATTTGAAAAGACCTTTGGGACTCATGTTCAGGGGAACAGAGTAAAATATCAAGAAGAAAATATTTAACATGTGGGAAGAGAAAGATTTTAGGGTAATGAACAAGTCTTTAGGTCCTAAGAATATCATACCAATTTTTAAACGGCAGAAGAGAGGCAATTGCTTTCTTATAATGTATGTATTTTTAAGATAATTCAGATAGAGATTCAGCCACTAAGTAGCAAAACTTGGGAGTGAATGTTTGGTGTATGAATCTGGTACCTTAAGAAGTACTCAAGTCTTCTCTACCTTTAAAGACTTAGCTGTTGATAAGTACCCTGTAAACACCTTATTTTGTGAGCATTCGCATCTTCACAGCCCAGGGATTTGTTTTTGTGTGCTTTACCTGCGTTGGGACAAACTGGCGTTCTATTGGTAGATGTGCAGTATGCGAGATACTGCTTCAGCCTGGCGTTTGTACAAGCACTCACTGATGGCTGTAAGACGTCTATGGAGGCTTTACTCTTAAAGGGAAAGGGCAATGTTTGTATTTTCTTCCTTCTGCCATGTACCTTATCTAGAAATAGTCTTTGGGTTTCTTTTAGTGATCTCCTGCTCCCACCCCGACACCCACCCCCATCCTCACCTCCTCACCGTCTTTTTATGTGTAAACTAAACCTTTGTTGAAAGCAATTTATGGCAAAGTTGTACAGTTTTCTTTGTAAAATAAAAGATGGATATGTATGTGAGTATCTCTAGTCTCTTTTCCTTTTCAACCTTGAATCACCCTGTTATTCATAGATCTGATTTGGAAAAATGCAGAAGAGAAACACCTCTTCATCTGTAGTAAATGGAGTTGCTATCAGTAATCATAAATAGGTTTTAGAGATTTAATGATTCTGTCTTAATAAAGTAACAACCCTTAATTCTCTAATTGTATCAGCTACGAACTTGCAGAGTTTTCTCCAACTATCAATTGTACCTGTTAGACAGCCAGAGCTGAAAAGATGTAGTATTTATTTCAGGGTGCACTCACAATTATATAGGGAAGCTGAAACGTGGCAAACCCATTACCGAGTGCCGTATCAAATATAAAGGAGTAGGTTGCTTATTACTCATGCCTCTATTCTGCAGGTATTTCCTATAAATACAGTGGGCAATCTATTTTAAAATTTTTCACTTTAGCTTATTTTACTAATAGTTATCTTTTATTTGTTGAATTTGCTGCAGGACTCCAAAAAAAAGAGACTTACTGATAAACTTTGAAGAGTGACTCACTGTTGATGACTACCCTTAAAAATTTCTTCTTGACTAAGAGCTTAGCTGATGAACTTGACTTAGTCAAGAAGCTACCTAGATCCATTCTACTTGTTCAGGATTTACCAATCTCTTAAAATTTGTTTCAGATGACTTTATCTTCACAAAAGCTTCCTAATAATATGGCCAAGATAATCCTGTTCTTCTCTTCTAGCCATCCATTAACACATTATAAATACCAGTGTTTCCCAAGCCAGCTGGATTCCTTGAGATATTACTAGGTGTTCAGGGTGAAATAAACTTAGTAAACACTGCATATTATATCCCTCTCCTGGATATATTCGTAATTCATATTATGAATATATTATGAATGAATATTAAAGTCTCCAAGAAGGTCTGCAGTAAAAGAAATCTGCTTAATTTTGTTTAGCCCTTTGTACTTAGTAAATACTTTTTAAATTGCAAGTTGTAATTCAAATGTCACTTGCCACATGAAAGCCACATGAAGCCTTTCATGACTCCCACAGATAGTACCTAATATGTCCACCACTGGATTCACACAGCTCAGAGTTACTCTATAAAGTGCTATAAAAATTTAGTTTCTATTAATAGTCTGATGTAGTCTTTTGATTATAAGCAACAGAAAACTCATCTCGAACTGGCTTAAACAATTAAGGGAATTCACTAGTCATCAACTGAAAACTCAGACAAAGTTTGGTCCTCAGTGTTGAGGCTCAGTGATGTTACCAAAGACCTGGTTTCTTTCCATTTCTTCTTCTAAAATATTTGGTTTTCTGAAGTTTGCTCCTTCATGATTTCAATATCGTTGTAGGAGTTTCTAGAAGGGCTATATGTGCTTCCCTCGTCTCTAGTAGGAAGAGAACATCTCTCGAGAAAGCCACTTCCCAACAGCAAGGAAGTGTCTTTCCCAGAAGCCCCAGCAAAGGTCTTTTCATATCTCATTAGCCTGAATTGAGGTCACTTGCTCATTACTGAACTAATAAATGTCCGTGGAGATAGGATGTGCTGGGTTTAAGCCAAACAGGGTCTACTCTGGATTTGGGTGTGAAGTCAGGTTCCTTGGAAGCTTCATTATGTGATAACACATATGTATGTGAGTATAAGAGAACATGGGTAATGTTACTAAGAGGAAGGAGAAATAGATGCTGGGCATCCAAAACCACTAAAGATCCACTGCATTATGCTTATCACATTCCATTACTTCTGTATGAATTAATAGATTGATATATTAATTAATAAATAATTAGTACATTAATTAATCATTCTGTATTAACTTAGTTCACACAAAAACTTGTACACAAATGTTAATAGCACCAATATTCCATGAGGCCGGCCTGGTGGCGTAGCAGTTAAGTTCACGTGCTCCAATTCAGTGGTCTGGGGTTTGCCAGTTCAGATCCCAGGAGTGGACCTATGCACCACTTATCAAACCATGTGCTGTGGCAGGAGTCCCACATATAAAGTAGAGGAAGATGGGCATGGATGTTAGCTCAGGGCCAATCTTCCTCAGCAAAAAGAGAGGAGGATTGGTGGCCAATGTTAGCTCAGGGCTAATCTTCCTCAAAAAAAAAATTTCATGGGGCCGGCCCCATGGCCAAGTGGTTGGGTTCGTGAGCTCCACTTTGGTGGCCCAGGGTTCAGATCCTGGGCACAGACATGGCACTGCTTATTAGGCCATGTTGAGGCGGCGTCCCACAAGCCACAACTAGAAGGACCCACAACTAAAATATGCAACCATGTACTGGGGGGATTTGGGAGGAAAAAAGCAGGAAAAAAAATTTCTTAATAGTCAAAAAATGTATGAGGCCAGCCCTGTGGCATAGTGGTTAAGCTCCAGTTCAGCAGCCTGGGGTTCTCAGGTTCAGATCCCAGGTGCAGACCTGCACAGTGCTCATCAAGCCATGCCATGGCAGGGTCTCATGTACAAAATAGAGGAAGATGGGCACAGATGTTACCTCAGGGCTATTCTTCCTCAAGCAAAAAAAAGAGGAAGACTGACAAGACGTGTTAGCTCAGGGCCAATCTTCCTTACAAAAAAAAGTAAACAACCCAAGTGTCTGTTAACTTATGAACAGATAAACAAAATGTGGTATATCCATACAATGGAATATTATTAAGAAATAAAAAGGAATGAAGTACTGATAAACTTGTTTACAACATGGATGAAACTTGAAAACATTATACTAAGTGTAAGAAGCCAGTCACAAAAGACTATGTATTATATGATTCCATTTATATGAAATGTCCACAATAGGTAAATCCATAGAGACAGAAAATAGATTAGTGGTCACTAGAGGTTAGAGGGAGGGGAAAATGGGGTATGGTGCTATAGATACAAGGTTTCCTTTCAGGGTGATGAAAATGTTCTGGAATTAGATAGTGGTGATGCTTGTACAGCTTTGTGAATATACTCAAAACCACTGAATTGTACACTTTAAATTTAATTGGTAAATTTTATGGTGTGTGGATCATGTTAATTAAAAATATACATATACATATATACCTTGAAGTTAAGAGCTGATTTTCACCTTTTATTTTCAAGTCCCCCATACCCCCAACCCCAGTGCCTTACACATAGCCGGTGCTCAAAAAATATTTGAACAAATGAGTGGCAAATTAAATTGAAATAATTGATTATATTGTTATCATCAGGATCCAGAAAGACAGTTACTGAGTTCTCTCCTTAAGTTAGCAATGCATATGAGTATAGACCAACATCTTTGCAACTAAAAAGTCTAAATTATATTTAAAGATTATTCTTCACTTTCATTGATTTATTTTGTGATTTGTCACTTGTACAGATACCATTTGGTCATATATCATTACAGAACTGAGCTCGTTAGTCTACGTTTTCCTCATTTTCACAGTGTTTATTTTCCTAATTTGCTTGTAAAAAATGTTTTCACTTAATTTTCAACTTTGAGAGCAAAGAGTTTAACTGGGGCTCTGAATCTGTTTTGTCTGATTATTGTTTACAATATTTATATTATTTTTTAAAACAATTACCTTAGGTTTGTATTTTCTCCCAGAGGGTTTTAATCATATTAGCACCATTCAAGTTAATGGTCTCTGTACTTAGCTCCATAAAGGCAAGATGTGGAGAAAATTCTAAGTGTAGATGGAATCGTTGGTTGTGGAAATGATCATGAGTCTGAAGAAGGAGATCAGAAATAAATTTATCCTCTAAGTTCTTTCTTGCTTTATTTAAACTGGCCACTCTACCTTCTCCTTGCCACTCCAATTTTTTTTTTTTTTTTTTTTGAGGAAAGTTAGCCCTGAGCTAACATCTGCCACCAATCCTCCTCTTTTTGCTGAGGAAGCCTGGCCCTGAACTAACATCCATGCCCATCTTCCTCTACTTTGTATGTGGGACGCCTACCACAGTATGGCTTACCAAGTGGTGCCGTGTCCGCACCTGGGATCCGAACCAGCGAACCCCGGCCGTCGAAGCCGAGCGTGCGCACTTAAACCGCTGAGCCACCAGGCCGGCCCCTCCGATTTTATAAGATATGGAGCCTGCTTAGCTTTGCCATTCAGAAGATTAGATACTTTTCATAGCCCTTCCATCCTGAGGCTTGAGTAGGGGATATAAGGCAGCAGATCCTACTGGTTTTGATTTGGGATTTCCAAGAAGCTTTCTGAAATAACAGTCCCTCCATACATGGATGCTTTTAAGAACTGACAGCCCCAGTGTAGCCAGTAAATCTTTTATTTTTTAAGCTAGAGAAGTACTCTTTTATTCTTTGTTCTAAACTTTTTACAAATTTCAATTCTACATAAAAATGGAAAGAATAGTGCAATGACTATGCCATATACCCTTCATCTTAATTTATTAATTGTTAACATTAATATTTTGCCTTATTTACTATATATATGTAAATGTGTATGTATATATATATTTAAAATACACACATATATACTTTTTAAAAATATTATTTTATGATCCTTTCAAAATTAAGTTGTAGACATATTGGCGTTTTCTTAAATATGCTAATTTTAACACGTCTTGCCTAAGAATAAATACTTACATTTTTCTACTGAATTAGTTTCCTGTGACTGCTGTAACAAATGATCACAAACTTGGTAGCTTAAAACAACAGAAATGTATTCTTTCACAGTTCTGGAGGCAAGGAATCCAAAGTCAGGGTGTTGAGAGGGCCTCACCCCCTCTGGGGGACTGTGAGAGAATCCTTCTGCATCGCTTCCAGCTTCTGGTGACTGTTGTTCCTTGACTTATGGCCACATCACTCCAGTCTCTGCCTCTGTGGTCACACTGCCTGCTCTTCTTCCCTGTCTCCTCGGTGTGTCTCTTATGGGTACAATTGTCATTGGATTTAGTGACCACCCAAATAACCGAGGATGATCTCCTCATCTCAAGATCCTTAACTTAATTACATCTACAAAGACCCTTTTTTTCCAAATAACGTTCAAAGGTTTTGGGGATTAGGGTGTGAACATATCTTTTTTGGAGGCACCATTCAGCCCAATACACCTACACAACCACAATACAATTGTCATCCTTAAGAAATTTAACAGATACAATTTTGTTACCTAATATTTGATCCATATTCAAATTTTCCCAATTGTCTTCATAACTTACTCTCTCTCTATATTTTTTTTATTCAGAATTGCATTTTATCTTCAGGTGTCTTTATTTTTTAATTTCCTTTATTCTAGGACAATTCCTGCCCCCCTTTTTTCCATGATATTGCTATTTTTGGAGAGGTAAGGCCTCAATTTGGATTAATCTGATTATTTCTTTATGATTAAAGTTAAACATTTTTTGCAAAAATATTACAAAAGTGGCCAGTTGTTCTTTAAGAAAGAGTGCTCAAGGGGTGATTGGCCACTTGCTCCATCCCTGGGTTCCCTCCTAATTCTTCCTTACTAACCATTTGTTCATCCACCAAACATTTGCCAAAGTGGCCTTTAAAAATGTATTGATCTACTCTTTCTCTTTTCTTTAGCTCTCCTCCCAACTTAAAAAATTTTTTTCTTCTGTATACAAAAATACAAATATTGGGTTGGAGTAGGTAAGATTATTGAACACAATAGGCTGAAAATTCCCATGCAGACCTTGGGAAATTATATTAAAGCTACTTGGGTTGTTACTAATCATTCTGGGGCTTAGAGGACACAATTATTGAATGAAGCCTTTCAAAAGATCAAAGAAATGGCTCAAATGATCGGTACCTATGGAATACAAGAAGTTTCTCACTTATTAAAAGAGTGTATTTTAGAAAAAAACCTAGTAAATCCACTTTGTGATTCATTCTTTGGGTAAAACGTTTTTCTCTTTATTTTGCTTCTTGTTTAATCTTGGGCTACTGATACTTTTCTAAAGACAATGGATGTCCTCAAATTAGAATTGAAGCAGCTACTTAATGGCATTTTTTTCTTGTATCCTCCCAGCTTTGTACAGCTGATGACAGTTCAACCTCTCCTTTATTCCTCCTCGAAGAGCTACTATTGGTTTTCTGTTTCCTTCTTAGTCTCTACTTTTTTAGGAATGTGGTTAAACATATGCTTTCTGTTTTCCTTATCTGATGAAGGTGATTGCCAAGGGTGGCCTATCTGGCCACACTGTCCTCCTAATCTTTCTCAAAAAGATCTTCTAAAGGTGGCTCCTTGGTATTCACAAACATTTTGCCATTTCTCCCTTGGAGTGCAACTGTTAAAACTGGTTGATAGGGGTCCCTGAGGAATGCTCTGAATTTGTTAGTAATTGCTTTGATTCCTTATTATACTCTATATATGCTTAAGGTCTCTGATTTTCATAGAAGTTACAAAACTGTAGATATAAAGTTATGTGTTCCTTTTGCTGTATTTGACCAGTAGTGTGATCAGCAAATGTCCTTTGTATGGAAGAAGGAATGAAAAGTTAGAAGGAAGAAGGGACGAAAATGTGGGAGGAAAAAAAATAGGAGTTTGTGGGAATGGACAAAGAGGGGGGCAAACTGTGAATCAGCCATAAAGTTGACTGAGTTTGAAGCCTTCTCTTCCTGGCATGAAAATAAAGAAAAGAGTCAGACTCTGAGAGTACCAAATCTAGGAGAGTAAAAGAAGTTAGGAAATTGTTTCTAAAATGATATAATTGTTTACTCTTTCTTGAAACATACCCATATTATTTATTTTTAGAAGGAAGGAGAAAAGTTTTTTGTGAGTCTTAGGGTCCAATGAATGACAAACCACCAAAATAAGTTATTTATTTTTTTTTTTTTAAAAGATTTTATTTTTTCCTTTTTCTCCCCAAAGCCCCCCGGTACATAGTTGTGTATTCTTCGTTGTGGGTCCTTCCAGTTGTGGCATGTGGGACGCTGCCTCAGCGTGGTTTGATGAGCAGTGCCATGTCCGCGCCCAGGATTCGAACCAATGAAACACTGAGCCGCCTGCAGCAGAGCGCACGAACTTAACCACTCGGCCACGGGGCCAGCCCCAAAATAAGTTATTTTTTGGAGTTGGAATTTCATAGACTCTTGGAACACAAGATCTGAGGAAACTTAGAAAGAATTTTTCTTTACTCACATCCATTCATTTACTTAACAACTACTTGTTGAATGTGCCTGGCACAATGTCAGGTCACATAGGTGAAAAAATAATTCCTATCTTGAAGAATATAATAGTTGCTATGAAAAGGTTTATGCACATTACAAAGAGCACAAAGGGAGCGGTCTTGGTTTTTTTGGTTTTGTTTGTTTGCTTGTTGAGATGAGGTAGCAATACTTGAGTTAAGTCTTGAAAAAGAAATAAAAGTTTGCCTAGTGAACAGGAGGGAGAGAAATCCTGGCAGAGGAGAGAGCATATGAAAAAGCACAGGGGTAGGATATAGGAAGGTACATTTAGAGAACAGCAAGTAATTTGGTATGTTAGAAATGCCAATCATTTCTCTTATGCTCATATCCCCTTCTTAGAAACCTGCCCTTCTCAAAGTTAATATATATTGAATACTCTGTATATTGAATGACCCTGTACCCTTGGCCACAAGACCAGGAATGGGCCCTTGACTGGAGCTAATGAGATATTCTCTTGCAGGAATAAAGTAAACAGAATGGACTTTCATTCTTAGTAATGGTAGACGATATAATTCAAGTCAATTCTCCTACTGAAGACAGCTAAACAAGCTGGATGAAACATAAAAAACATCCTCTAAAAGCATCTAATAACCAACAAGATAGTGAAGAATTATGGGGCCGAGATTTTGGATAGGTAAGGAATTTGGAGGGATGAGCCTGGCACACATGCTGCTTTTGGCTGAAGGCATTTACTGATTCAGAAGAAGTGACTGGGAAAGTAAGCTGCACTTTTGGCAGCTCTGAGAGTCAGTGGAGACAAAAGTTGGAGTCCAGGACCTGTAGAGGGTGATAACCCTGATATATCACCCTCTGCTTTGGCCCAGGACTTTAAAATGCTGCACTGTAAGTGTAAGGAGGTTAGTTTACTAGAAGTTACTTCTAGTAAACTAACCCTCATACAGACTGAAGGCTGATTCATATCATCTAAGTGGCCCAGAAAAATCTCAGGGCCTGAACTTGTAATAAATTGGCCCTAATTGCTAGTGGCAAGAACAAATCAAAATCCTCTTTATAAAAATTTTTTTTCAAATATAGTGTCCAGCACAAAGATAACCAGGCACATCAGGAGACAAGACACCATGAATAAGGAGGAGAAGTAACAGACAATAGAAATAGATCCACAGAGATTCTGTATGCAGCAATCATTGGGCACAGACTATACAACAACTGTGTACTGTGTTCAAGGAGGCCAAACTTGAAAAACTTGTCAGAGAACTAGAAACTATAAAAAGTGACATAAAAAAAGCAACATAGCAGATTTGTAAATGAACAAAATGAAAACTGTAGACTGAGACAGTGGTGAACACTGAAATTTGTAAGATCAGAGAGACTCTAGTCTGGTGACCTTGTTGGTCCATTTGCAAGTCCAGGAAGAAATACAGAAACAGAGATGAGAAAGCATGTGACTCCAGGGAGAGAAAGATGCAGAGAGAGTAGCTACCTGACTATTTTTCAGGTCAGCCTCTTCCTACTGCAAATGATGCCACAATAAATATCTTTGTGTACATATATTTATGTACTAGTAGTTTTATTTCTGTAGAAAAGATCCTATATGCTACATTAAAAAGATGTCTTAAATTTTGAAAGATACTGCTACTTTATTTTCCAAAAGTTCATAGCAATTCTCATTTCACCCAGCAATGAGTGAGAGTTCTTATCTCCCCACATGCTTTCCAATACTAAATGTTATCCATGTTTTGATATATTGCCAATCTGAAGAGTTAAAAATGGTATCTTAAAAAGTCTGTTTTACATAAAAACAGGCATGACCAATAGAAGAGAGAATCCAGAAATAAACCCTTGCGTGTATAGTCAAATGATTTTCAGCAAAGATGTCAAGACCATTAATGGGGAAAGGACAATCTTTTCAACAAATGGTACTGGGAAGACTGGGTATACACATGCAAAACATACTTAACACCGTATACAAAAATTAACTCAAAATGGATCAAAGACCATTTGAGAACTAAAACAATAAAACTCTTAGAAGAAAAAGTAGAGAAAAAGCTTCATGTTATTGGATTTGGCAATAATTTCTTGGCTATGACACCAAAAGCACAGGAAACAAAAGAAAAAATAGATAAATTGAACTTCATCAAAATTAAAGAGTTTTGCACATCAAAGGATACCATCAACAGAGTAAAAAGGCAAACCAAAGAATGGAAGAAAATATTTGCAAATCTGATAAGATATGAATATCCAGAATACGTAAATAACTCCCATAACTCAACAGTGCCAAAATACCAAACAATCCAATTTAAAAAATGGACAAAGGACTTGAATAGACATTTCTCCAAAGACGATATACAAATGGCCAATATACACATGAATGATGCTCAACGTTGCTATTCATCAGGAAGATGCAAATCAAAACCACAGTGAGATATCACTTCACATGCACTAGGATGGCTATAATAAAAAAGACAGATAATAAGAAGTATTGATGAGAATGTGGAGAAATTGGAACCCTCATATGTTGCTGGTGGGAATGTACAATAGTGCAATGTTTTGGAAAACAGTTTGGTGATTCCTCAAAAATTTAAACATAGAAATTAGCATATGATCCAGTCATCTCACTTCTGGGTATATTATACCTAGAAGAATTGAAAGCAGGGACTCAAACAGATATTTGTATACCAATATTCATAGCAGCAGCACTCACAATAGCCAAAAGGTAGAAGCAACCCAAGTGTCCATTGACAAATGAATAAACAAAATGTAGTATGTACATACAATGGAATATTCTTCAACCCTAAAAAGGAATGAAGTAGGAGCTGGCCTGGTGGTGCAGCGGTTAAGTTCACACGTTCTGCTTCAGTGCCCTGGGGTTCACTGGTTCAGATCCCACATATAAAGTAGAGGAAGATGGGCACGGATGTTAGCTCAGGGCCAGTCTTCCTCAGCAAAAGGAGGAGGATTGGCAGCAGATGTTAGCTCATGGCTAATCTTCCTCAGGAAAAAAAAAAATGGAATAAAGTACTGATGCATGCTATGACATATAAACTTTGAACATCATTCTAAGTGAAATAATAAGCCAGATGCAAAAGGACAAATATTTTATGATTCCTTTATACAAGATACCAAGAATAGTCAAATTCATAGAGACAGGAGGTAGAATAGCGGCTACTGGGGGTGGGGGTAGAAGAAATGGGGAGTTATTGCTTAATGGGTTCAGGCTTTCAATCTGAGATGATGACATAGTTCTGGTGGTGGAGAGTAGTGATGTTTGCACAATTATGTGAACACATTTGTACTTAATGCCCCTGAACTGTACACTTAAAAGTGGCTAAAATGATAAATTTTTGTCACGTATTTTTTAGCACAATTAAAATAAATCTATTTTGTATTTTCCTCACTACTAGTGAAGTTGAGCATCTTCTGGTTTTTTTGAACATTTACATTTCTTTTTTTTTTTTAAAGATTGGCGCCTGAGCTAACATCTTTTGCCAATCTCCCTAAATCTCCCCAGTACATAGTTGTATATTCTAGTTGTGAGTGCCTCTGGCTGTGCTGTGTGGGATGCCACCTCAGCATGGTTTGATGAGCAGTGCCACATCTGTGCCCAGGATCCGAACTGGTGAAACCCTGGGCTGCCAAAGCAGAGTGCACAAAGTTAACCACTTGGCCACGGGGCCAGGCCCTATATTTCATTTTTATAAGTTGCCTGCTCTTATCCTTTGCCCATTTTTTTTTCTGCTGGGATATCATTTGTTATTAATTTATAGGAATTCTTTTTACATTAATAGTATTAGCCCTTTGTCTATAAGGACTTCTTCTTTCATTTGATTTAGTTTATGGTGTCTTTTTTTTTTTTTTTGGTGAGAAAGATTGGCCCCGAGCTAACATCTGTTGCCAATCCGCCTCTTTTTGCTTGAGAAAGATTGTCGCCGAGGTGACATTTGTGCCAATCTTCCTCTATTTTGTATGTGGTATACTGCCACAGCATGTCTTGATAAGCAGTATGTAGATCCGCACCTGGGATCTGAACCTGCAAACTGTGGGCTGCCTAAGCAGAGAGTGAGAAGTTAACCACTATGCCACCGGGCTGGCCCCTATGGTGTCTTTTGATATACAAAAATATTAAAAAAATGGTTGCCAAGAGCCCACTACTATTATCAGGTGAATTTACTGTGGTGGGAGGTGGGGAAAGCAGTGCACAGAAAATAGGATGCTGGACAGAAAAACTAGTGGGCGCCTACCATGTGAAATTCTGTAAAGATGTGGCCTTTCCAGCAAAGAACTTCGAGGAAATGACAGGAAGCACTGGATATGGGTGCTATTAGCTACCTGAGGCAGGGTTTATTTGTTACGATTCACTCATTAATTCCTCCAATCACTTATTTACTCATTCAACAAACATTTATTAAGCAGCTATAATGTACCAAACATGGTGTTATAACAGAATATGAAGATAACTAAGACATGGGTCCTGCTTTTGAGAAGCTCATGGTATATTTGGGGAGGTAGAAATGGTAAATTACCAATAATAGCAAAAAGATGAGTACCACACTAGAAAGATGATGGTGCCTTAGGCTAGGAAGCTGTAGACATAAGCAGTGAATAGATTTGGGTTATATTTTAAAGGTAAAACTGAAAGAACTTATTGATGGTTCGATATAGATATCAGGGAAAGAAGAATCAAAGATGATTCCTAGGTTTTGGATCTGAGCAACTGTGAATATCCAGAAGAGCCTTTTACTCAGCTGGAGAAGACTGAGATAGACAGATGTTTGAAGGGGAAAAATCAAGAGCTCTACTTTAGATATATTAACTTTGAGGTGTCTACTAGACATCCCAGTGGATTTGTCAAGTGTATATTTAATTTATGAGTCTTGGGAGCTCAGGGAAGAGGGCTGAGGCTGGATTATAAATTAGGTGGTCAATGACAGTATTTAAAGCTATGGGACTAGATGGGATCACCTAGGGCAAATTGTGGATAGAGTAGAAAAGAGCCAAAGGCAGAGCCAGACTTTAGAAGGTAGAGGAAGAGGAGGATCCAAGCACGAAGGCGGAAGGGTGACCATGGAGGCAAGAAGAAAGTGGAGAATGAAGTATCCCAGAAACCAAGAAAAGAAATTACTTCAAGGAGGGAGTGGTCAGCAGTATTGAATACCGTTGTGAGGTTAAGACAAAAGTAGAGAGATGGCTGTTGGATTTCACAAGACGGAAGTTAAAATGACCTGGCCAAAGCAGTTGCAGTAGAAGGATGGGGACAAAATCTAGGTTTGAATGGATTAAAGGGAGAATGAAGATGAGAAAGGAGAGACAGCAAATAGAGACAAACTCCTTGACTAGTTTTGTAAAGAAATAGGATGATAGCTGGGAGGGAGGTGGGTCAGGGAAAACTTTAAAAATATTTTTAACAAAAGCACATTTTTTAATAGGTTACATTATGTGGCACAAAATGGTATACAGTGAAAATCTCACCCCCACACCTTTCCCCCAATCACAGTGTTTTCTTCCCTCATTTCAATGTTTCCAATCTTTTATGAATCCTGGAAATATTCTCTGTATATATAAGCAAATAATTTTATATATATTCTTCCACTTTCCCTCCTTTTGAACAAATACACAAATGGTAGCTCACTGTACACACTGTTTCTGCCCTTGTTTTTCTTCTTATCGACACATCCTGGAGATGTATACAAAACGGTCTTCTATTTTCTTTATTTATGGTTGCATTGTATTGTTATACCATAATTTATTTATTCAATCCCCCTAGTGATCCGTACTGATGAATATTTAGGTGGCTGCCAATCTTTTGCTATTACAAATAAAGCTGCAATGAATAATTTTGTACATAGGTCTTTTCACACATGTGGCAATGTATCTGTAGGATAAAATTACTTAGAAGAATTGCTGAGTCAAAGGGTAAGTGCATTTGTGAGTTTGATAGATATAGTGCCAAAATGCTTCTGTATAATTTGTACCAATATGCCTCCCACCAGCAATGATGAGAAGGCCTGTTTTCCCAACCAGTGTGTTATCAGATTTTTTATGTTTGCCCATCTAGTAAGTAAAAAACTGTCTCTTGGTGTACTTTTAATTTGCATTTCTTTGGAGTGAGGTTGAATACAGTCTCAAAAGTTTAAAAGCTACTTGCAATTCTTTTTCTTTGAATTGTCTCTTCCTACCTTTTGCTCATTTTTCTAATGAGTTGTTGGTCTTTTTCTTATTGATTTGTAGGAGCTTTCATTATATCAGGCATATTAGCCCTCTGTTGTGATATGAGTTGCAAATATGTCTTTTCACTTTGTTTATGGTGATTTTTCTTCCTGCATAAATTTTTTATTTTTACATAGTTGAATATATCTGAGTTTTGTGTCAGATGTTAAAAACTTTCCCCACTCCAAAAACATTTTTAAGAATTTCCCAGAAGAGGTTTTTAAGTATGGAGATTGAGATACTAGAGTATGCTTGCATGTTTTTGAGAAAAGGGAAGAATTGATGATGCAGGAGAAATAGGGAAAATTTCGGGAGCAAAGTCCATGACTAAGCTAGAGGGAATATGGGATAGAGAGCCTAAACAGGATGATTGGCATTTAATAGGAACAGGGACACTTCTCCCTTTGTCACAGGAGAGAAGACAGAGAATGTGGGTGCTGATGCAGATAGGTTAGTGGATTTGGTGGTGAGAGGATGAGAAAGTTCCTATTGATTGCCTTTTTTTCCCCAAAGACATGACAAATTCATTGGCTGAGCACAGGGCAGGAAGAGGGTGTTAAGGTTTGAGGAGAGATAAAGATTTAGAAGGTTTAGAGGACTTGTTGGATTAGATGTTCTAACTTCTGTTCATTTACCCCCGCCCTTGGATCAAAAGATAATTTAAAGTTTTTATTGATACAATAATTTGATCTGATGGAAGACTTGGTTTCCTTTTGAAAACTCCTTTATCCTTAGAGAATGCTTCACATGATTAGATTAGTATAAATGACTGGCCTCAGTGTGCTGTGCATGGGTTCCTAGTGGGATGAGCTTGTTTTGAAGCGATGTTTGGGCTCACTCTGGATGACAATTAAAAGCTTCTCCAGAAATTCATTTTCTATACTTACCACACAGCTGCTGAAAACTCAGCAACTTGGGCTTGAGTTACTTGCCTTCTTTTTGTTCACCTAGCATTTATACATCCCTAAGGAATTTGATTGGGTTGTTTGCCATTACTCTGTTCTGAGTGCTGCTTTTGAGCACTAAGTTACCGCTGCTGCCTCAGTGACAGTTGGCTAGCCTGTATGTAGTTGCCTTTGGCTTATGTCTTAGCCGCTGGTTAATCAGCTGTGATAGCAGGGTTTATTTCATTCAAAACACGTTGTGTGGGCCATAGCACCTGAGCAGGAAAGAACAATTTGGATTACTTTGCCTAAAAGGGGTCCACGTACCTGGCAAGCCCAGATGGCTTTATGGACTCCTTTAGCCCTTCCAATAAATTCTTCCTATCTTTTGTCTCAGTAATTAATTCTACTTCTGGGAATCTAACCTAAGGAAATTATCCTTAGGAGGCAGTGTAGCAGAGTGGTTAAGAGCACACAGGCTTAGCCTTGATGGCCTAGTGGTTAAAGTTCGGCATTCACCGCTTTGGGGGCCTGGGTTTAACTTCCTGTTCTCCGAACCACACCACCCATCTGTCAGTTGCCATGCTGTGGTGGGGGCTCACATAGAAGGATTAGAATCACTTACAACTAGGATACACAACCATGTACTGGGGCTTTGGGAAGGGAAAAACAAACCAAAAAACCCCACAGGCTTTGGACTCAGATACACTTAGAGTTGAATCCCAAATGGTGATATTGAGTAAGTATCTGCTAGATTTTATTTCTCTGCTCCTCAAGTCATCACTATGCCATTTAAAAAATATACCTTCATTGAGATATAATTCACATACCATAAAATTCACTTATTTAAAGTGTACAATTTAGTGATTTAAACATATTCACAGAGTTGTGCAGCCATCACCACAATCAATTTTAGAATATTTTCATCATCTCAAAAAGAAACCCCCAGCCCATTAATCACTCCCCATCCAATAGCACCCTCCACAATCACTAATCTTTTTGTCTCAATGAATTTGCCTGTTCATGACTCTTCATATAATAGAATTATACAATATGTGGTCTTTTGTGACTGGATTCTTTCATTTAGCATAATGTTTTCAAGTTCATCCATGTTGTAGCATATATCAGTATTGAATTCCTCTCTATTGCTAAATAATAATTCCATTGTTTGAATATACCACTTTCATTTATCCATTCATCAGTTGAGCAACATTTGGGTTTCTTCCATTTTTTGCCTATTATGAATAATACTGCTAAGAACATTCATGTACACCTTTTTGCATACAAGTTTTTGTGCAGATATATATTTTTGTTTCTCTTGAATATACACGTCCAAGTGGAATTGCTGGGTTATAGGGTGACTCTATGCTTAACTTTTTGAGGAAATGCCAAACTGTTTTCCAAAGTGCTGCACCATTGCACCTTCCTCCCAGCAACATATGAGGGTTCCAGTTTCTCCTCATCCTCGCCAACACTTGTTATTAACTGTCTTTTTGCTTATAGCCATCCTAGTGAGTGTGAAGTAATACCTCATTGTGGTTTTGATTTGCATTTCTCTAATGACTAATGATGTTGAGCATCTTGCCATATGTTTATTGGCTATTTACATATCTTCTTTGGAAAAATGTCTATTAAAGTCCTTTGCCTATTTGAAAAAATTGAGGTACTTATTGTTGAGTTGTAGGAGTTTTAAAAATATATGTTCTGGGGGCGAGCCCCATAGCAGAGTGGTTAAGTTCGCACGCTCCACTTCAATGGCCTAGAGTTTCACCCGTTTGGATCCTGGATGTGGATCTGGCAGCAGTCATCAGGCCATGTTGAGGCAGTGTCCTACATAGCACAACCAGAAGGACCTACAACTAGAATATACAACTATGTATTGGGAGGCTTTGGGGAGAAGAAGAAAAAGAAAGAAGATTGGCAACAGATGTTAGCTCAGGTGCCAATCTTAAAACAAAACAAAACAACAACAACAAAATATATATTTGTATTTATATTTAATATATATATTATATTCTGGATACCAGTCCCTTATCAGATTTTTAAACATTTTCTCCCATATTGTAGGTTGACTTTTCACTTTCTCGATGGTGTCATTTGCAGCAAAAAGTTGTCAGTTTTGATATAGTCCAATTTATCTATTTTTTTCTTTTGTTGCTTGTCTACTAAATGTTTTGAATTACTCTCTTCTCAGTCTCTCTTGAACCTACTCCAACCAGGTTTTTGCCATTACCACTCCACTGAAATTGCTCTTGGTAAGGTCGTCAGTGACTTCTTTGTTGTTAATCCAACGGTCAAGACTCAGCCTTCATTCTTATTTGACAGAGCACTCACCCCCTCCTTGAAATACTATGTTTTATTCACTAGGCTTCCAGGGTACTACACTCTCCTGGCTTTCTCCTACTTTACTCATTGGCTATTCCTTCTCAGTCTCTTTTGTTGGTTCCTCCTCATCTCTCTGATCTCTAAACATTGGAGTGCACCAAGATTCAGACCTTGGATTGATTTGTTTCTCTTCTCTACATTCACTCTGTTGGTGATTTCATCCAGCCCAATGGCTTTAAATATCATCTATATGCTGACAACTCCCTAACTTATGTCTCTGACCCAAACCCTCTGCCTAAAACATTCTTCCTCCAGGTATCTGCATTACTCACCCCCTGCTGTAGACTGTAGACTGAATTGTGCCCCCCACCCAATTCATATCTTGAAGCCCTAACCCCCAATGTAACTATTTGAAGACAGGGCCTTTGTGAAGATAATTAAGGTTGAATGAGGGCATGAGGATGGGGCCCTGGTCTAACAGGATTAGTGTCCATATAAGAAGAGACACTGAAGAGCTCTCTCTCTCTCTCTCTTTCCATGTGCACACACCAAGGAAAGACCATGTGAGCACACAACAAGAAGCCTACTGTCCGCAAGCCAGGAAGGGAGCTCTCATGAGAACCCAATCATACTGACACCCTGATCTCATATTTCCAGCCTCCAGAGCTGTGAGAAATTAAATGTCTATTGTTTAAGCTACCTAGTCTATGGTATTCTGTTACGGCAGCCCGAGCTGACTAATACAGGTTCCCACTTTTTTCAGGTTTTTGCTCAGATGTTCCCTTCTCACTGAAGTGTTTCCTCATTGCTGTGATTAAAGTTGCAACACTGGCTAAACCTGGCATTCTCTTTCCCCCTTTCCTGCTTTATCTTTCTCCAATGAATCACCTGACATATATTCTACTTATATTTTAATTCTTTTATTGTTGTCTGTGTCCTAGTAAATTGTAAGTGTTTAAGGGTAAAGACTTCTGTCCACTTTGCTCATCACTGTATCCCTAACACCTAAAATACTGCCGGGAAAATTGTAGGCCTTTAAAAAATTTATGTTGAGGGGGCTGGCCCCAGGGCCGAGTGGTTGGGTTTGTGCACTCTGCTTTGGCAGCCCAGGGTTTCGCTGGTTCAGATCCCGGGCGTGGACATGGCACCAGTCATCAGGCCATGCTGAGGTGGCGTCCCACATGCCACAACTAGAAGAACCCACAACTAAAACAGATGCAACTATGTACTGGGGAGATTTTGGGGGGAAAAGCAGCAAAAAAAAGAGGAAGATTGGCAACAGTTGTTAGCTCAAGTGCCAATCTTAAAAGAAAGAAAGAAAGAAAGAAAGAAAGAAAGAAAGAAAGAAAGAAA